>NC_092192.1:10000-220000 GCF_043641665.1 Enoplosus armatus | reverse complement strand
TGATGCAGCGATGGAACAACTGCACTAACTGTGGAATGCTTGTATATTTATTGTTTTGAGAAGAAGATATTTTTACTGGCTTTTAAAAAATAGTACATTGAAAACGTTTCTCCACCACTGATGAACAGTTTGTGTTCAGGTCCTGGATGATTCTGTGGAGGAGTGTGCACACATGCAAAATACTGCAATACCCATGATCCTTGGCTGCTGTGATCTGTTTAAACAGCTGAATGTTTGATCAGATTTCTACAAAGTGTCAAATGTGTAGAAACAACAGAACATGAAGCTCTGTGATTGGCTACTTGTTAAATGCATCCTGCGAGTCGTCCACAAGCTTCTTGTAGCTTTGACTTTTTATCAAAGAACGAGATATTTTGTTTTGATGATTCAACCAGGAGAGTTTCACAACTTCCTCTGGTTCGTCTGTTAGTTATGGGAAGAAGTAAATTTCCACTCTGGGAACACACATAGTTAAACACACACACACACACGCACATTGACCACTGAGTACAGTTCATCACTTATATCCAGAAATAAGAGAGGAACTGTGATTTCCATGTGTCGCTTCGCTAAGAGCAGCCAATCAGAGCTCAGCAGGACAACACACAGGCAGCGACTCGGCTGTGACATCACGGTTTGATGAGCGTCGCAGTGTCAGGATACAAGACTGTTTGACCTGGAAGAAGTACTCAGATATTCTACTTCAGTAAAAGTAGTAAAACCACACTGTAGAAATACTACTGTTATAACTCCTGCATTCAAATTCAGATTTTTTTTTACTAAAGTGACAGTACAAAAGTATTAACATCAAAATATACTTAAGGTAGCAAAAGTAAAAGTACTCATTATGCAGAATAATATATATTATATTATTGAATCCAATAAACTGTCTTCTAGTTTGGCACGACATGATTTAGAAGCCAACACTTACCTTCTGTTCATAACGTGAACGACCATCCAGTTCGTTTAATACTGACGCAATAGACTTGGCAGCCATCTTGGTTATTTACAAAAATGCCTCCACGGTGTTTAAACCCGCCCCATATTAGATAAACGGTTGTGATTGGCCTGACCTGAATCAGGCCAGATGGAAATCTGTCTGAACGAGAGGTTCGTCTGGTTCCAGACTAGTGAATGTATAGAGGAACATGCAATGGAAATAAAGTACAGTAATTGAGTAAATGTACTTAGTTACATTCACTCTCCTGATAAGTGCACCTTGAATTCTTAACTATTGAACCACCTGCTGAGTGGAAGTGAAGAAACACTCTCAGCATACTGACACCTTTATACACACTGTGTGAACTGTGAGAGGATCTCAGTGAATCTGTCATTTGTATACAAGTGATGAAGAAGAACACAGAAGTCTTTCATGTCATGAGACTCCGACATCATCTGCAGACATGTTCATAATCAGCCTGTTGAGACTCATCACATATTACTCTTTGAAAGAGTAATTACATTACTTCACTACGTATTCAGAAGTAACTTGTTACTTTACTTTCATTACTCAGCTCCTTTAAACAACTTTAAATCCTCCGCAAACACGTCACATCTTCTGTATTTAGGATGTGTAGAAATAGAAAATGAGACTTTGTGGTTCAACAAGCAGCCAGACGCTTTGGAGTTTGGAGGGATTTACTGACCATCCAGCAGCTAGCTTAGCATTAGCCTCAGTGTTGAACGCAGCTGTTCAAACATCCTCAAACTCTGAACACACGTAGCGTACATGTGGCTTAGCACACAACATGTGAATAAGAAGAACCCCTCCCCCAGCTAAAACATCTCTGTCCAGTCCAGACTAGTCTGTCCCAAGTCCAGGACAAGTCCAGATTTAACAGAACCTGAGATGGCTGCAGAGCTGTGATTGGCTGAAAACTATGTGATGAACTGAATTTAAAGTTGTGCTGGAAAGTTTCACCTCTGCTTCCCACAGGAAATACTTTCCTGTTTATTTTCTTCTTCAGTGGTCGACTCACATTCCTCCCTCACACAGGATCAATGAGAGCTCTGATTGGCTGAAATCCCCAGGGACACATTCTGATTGGACGACTGGACTTTTTCTCTGGAAGAAGAAGAAAAGTCACCCTGTGAAAACACACAGTCACACACTCAGTAACTAACACACACACACACACACACACACACCCACAGGAATGTGTTCAGGCCTGTTTGAACCATCAGAGCTCAAATGATTTAACAGACATCTGACTGTTTCAGAGTTAAATCTTCAGTTTTTAATGTTTCTTCTTTCCTCGGAGTTTCAGTGTGTCACTATCACACAGATTAAAAACAGAACGGTCAAAGATATCCTGACTTTTAGTCCAAAACACATTAGAACGTCCCTGCCTGGTAAACAGCCACTTCTTTCAAACTCCACGCAGACTGAATGTTGAGATCACTGGGACATCATAGATGAAACTAAACAAATCTCCATAACCGTAAATCTATTCATTACTCTGCGATGTTTGGAAAGGGTTTCAAGAGCTTTTACCCAGAAATCTGTCCAGCAGATCCTATTAAATGTTGAAAATATCATCAAATGTTGTTAAAATAAAGGTTATAATCTGCAAAACTTAAACTGTAAACTAAATATAGTCCAGTTTTAACAGTAAGAACTATTTTACTTCTTAAATCTCCATTAAATCCTCAAGCTTAGCCGACCAGGGCTGCTAAAGGCTGAGCGGTCTGCCTACACAGGGCCGACAGTGAGCCGCCACCCCACTGATGTTAGCTTGGTGATGTTTCCACGGTTACAGCATCATGTGTGATGATTCGTATTAAATGATCCTCTGAATACAGTGACAGGAAGTCCTGTGTTTGATGATTTAGCTAGCTTTAAGTTTTTACTGATGTGATGCTGCTACTTGCTGATTTATCATTATAAAGTTAAATGATCCTCTGCTGGTTAGACAGAGTTGGACTTTAAATGTGAAATCTCTCCTCTCTGTGTTGTTGGTTAGGATCAGCAGCCAAGATGGCGTCCATCAGAGGACGAACAGGAAGTCTGAATGTGCTGCACTTCCTGCTGGGTGGGTAACAACATTAAAAGTCCCGTCAGACTTTACAGGGGGACTTATACTGTCTGTCTGTCTGTCTGCAGGTGTGTTCCTAGTTCCTCCTGAAGGGGGCGTCAGTCTGGAGTTGCTGCCTTCATCCTCTGAAGTTCTGCTCAACTCAAACTCCAACTTCACTGTGGTCAGTAAACACCTGTCTGTCTCTACAGGTACATGTCTGTGTCTCCACCGGTACCTGTCTTTACAGGTGCTTTCAGGGTGGAGTCATATACTTGTCTGTCTCTGGTGGTGTGTTCAGGTACCCGTCTCTCTCTGCAGGTGTGTTCGGGCTGGAGTCCGGTGACGTGGCGGTTACCTCTGGATTCTCAGGTGGATGGAGTTGTTGTGGATAATCAGGGGTCCAGCAGCGTCCTGCAGTTCTTTAACGCCACTTGGAGGAATTCTGGGAGATACACCTGTGAGGAGGCATCTTCCTATCAGAGTAGAGAAATCGACATCTTCGTACCTGGTCAAGGTGACCGTCATATTTATGACACATTGATCGTATCTGTCCTACCTGTAAGACCTGTATCTCCTGAGGTTTCCACCCCACCTGTTGCCCCCTCAGGTCCGGAGGAATGGTTCGTCCCACTGGGTCCAGGTGTGGTGATGAAAGAGGCGGAGGAAGATACCATCCCCTGCGTGGTGTCCGACCCGCGACTCAATGTCTCGCTGTATGAACGTCCCAGCAGAACACCGGTTACCGGGACAACGTACAAGCCGGGCCACGGCTTCACGGGTCGTCTGAATGACACGTCATACGTGTGCTTGGCCACCCGCAGAGACGAGGAGAGAGAGTCACAGGTGTACTACGTGTTCAGCGTCGTAGGTGAGGAGATGAGATTAAGATTAGATTAGACTGGACTGAGTAATTTATATTCAGTTAAATGTGATCAGATTATGGGTGATGTGTTTTATTAGATTAAATTAAATAGATTCCATTATTGTCCTGGCCTGTCTGTCTCTCTCCTTCTCTCTCTCTCCACCTGTCTGTCTCTCAGTTCCTAAGGTGATGGAGGTGGATCTGACAGTGTCCAGCAGTGTGTTGAAGCAGGGGGAGGTTCTCACCGTAAACTGCACCGTCAAAGACACTGAAATGGTCTTCTTCTCCTGGGACTTCCCCCGCAGACAGGTACCTGTCTTTCTCTTCATCTGCCTGTCTGTCTGAACTGTGAGGTCATCAAACTGTATTGCTGTATAGGTTAAAGTTTTTCTCTGTTGTTTCAGGAAATCGAGCCTCTGACAGACTTTCTGCCCAATCGGATACGCTCCTTTGTTAACATCTCCACGGCAATGGTGGCAGATTCTGGTAGGTTACTGACTCTCGGAAAAAAGTCTACTGCTGCCTGACAGATGGCACTGTAGGAACAAAAGCCCAAACATAGTTTGTTGTTCTTAACGGTAACTCAACTGGTAAACAGTAAAGTGCCATTTATTAGTTGCTATGGTAACTTTAAATTTGCTGTTCTTGTTGAGTGTTTGGTTGTTTGGTTTTTAGGTAACCATGGTGATGAGGATGTGTGTGTGTGTGTGTGTGTGTGTGTGTGTGTGTGTGTGTGTGTGTGTGTGTGTCCTGTAGGTGTGTACATGTGTGCGGTGCAGGAGACAATGCAGGGACGAACTGTAGAGAAAAACATCACAGTGACAGTACTGGGTAAGCACACACACACACACACACACACACACACACACACACACACATACACAGACAGGTGAAGACACAGACAAGTAAACTGTCTCTCTCTCTCTGCAGATCGAGGTTACGTCGACTTGTGGCCTCCAGGTGAGACCAACATGTCGTCTCTCCTCCATCACACGGTGGAGTTCAGTGTGGAGGTTGACGCCCACCCTGCCCCCACCATCCTCTGGACCAAAGACAACCAGACAGTCGCCACAGAAACCACCTCCGTCACCACCACACACCTGACAGGAAGCAGGTAGATTAGAGGTCAAGTTAGAAATAATCTAAAGTAAAATCATATCTTAATGGTCAACGACAAACACAGTCTGACTGACTGATTGATTGATTGATTGATTGATTTATTGATGTGAAGGTATAAGAGCACGTTGACGCTGGTTCGAGTCCAGATGGATCAGACAGGAAGTTACACAGTGACTGTTTCCAACGACGACGATGTTGAGGAGGTCGTCTTCAACCTGGAGGTCAAAGGTCAGAAAGAGAGAGAGAGAGACAGACAGGATGAATAACAGACAGGCTGCTCACAGCATGTGTGTCTGTGTGTGTGTGTGTGTGTGTGTGCAGCACCCCCCAGGATCACGTCTTTGTCGGAGGTCGGCACTAAGGCGGTGCTGTGTGTCAGCGAGGGAGCTCCACTCCCATCTGTCACCTGGTATACCTGTCACAGCTCACACAGGTAAACACATACACACACGCACAGACCCATGAACTGTCAGACGATTCAGGAAGGGAAAGCAGGGAGGAGAACTGCTGACCCTGACTGGGGATCTTGTCGTGGAGGAACTGCTGCACCCGGCCGACACGTCCTCTGTGGAGGAGGCAGAGCTGAAAGACTCAGGGAAAGCCTCATCCAAATCCCTGGCAGAGGTTTCTGAAGTAGTCAAGACAAGGCACCAGGTGTGGATGAGATTCTCCCTGAGATGCTGAAGGCTCTGGACAATGTGGGGCTGCCTTGGTTGACAAGCCTCTTCAATGTCGCGTGGAGCACGGTGGTGGTTCCAATTTTTAAAAAGGGGGACCAGAGGGTGTGCTCCAATTATGGAGGTATCACACTGCTCAGGCTTATTCCCCAGTGCGTAAAGGAGGCTGCAACCAATTGTTAGTGATGGACGGGCTCTTAAGGTGCAGCCAGGGGAGGAGAGTGTCCGGTTTGGGAACCTCAGAATTGCTTCTCTGCTGTTTTCATATAATGTGGTTCTGCTGACTTCATCAGATGGTGACCTACAGCACGAACTGGGGTGAAGTAGCCAAGTGTGAAGCAGTAGGGATAAAAGTCAGCACCTCCAAGTCTGAGGCCATGGTTCTCTGCCTGAAAGTGGTGGATTGCTCCCTCCGGGTTGGGAACGAGTTGCTGCCCCAGCTGACGGAGTTCAAGTAGCTCTGGGTCTTGTTCACAAGTGGTAAAATGGAGTGTGAACAGTAATGCAGGTGATGTATGTATGACCGTTGTGATTCAGAGGGAGCTGAGTTGAAAGGAAAAGCTTTCGTTCTACCACTCGATCTATGGTCCACCCCTCATCTGCGGTCAAGAGCTTTGGGTAGTGACCAATAGAATGAGATCGCGAATACAAGCAGCTGAAATGAGTTTCCTCCGCAGGGTGTAGAGGTGAGAGTGTAAGGAGCTCAGACAGGAGCTCAGAGTAGAGCGACTTCGTGTCAAAAGGAGCCATTTGAGGTGGTTCAGGCATTTGATCAGGATCCTCGGGGGTGCCTTCTTTTGGAGGTTGTTTAGCCTGCTGCCACCGTGAGGATGTAAGAGGATGTAAATGGGTGGATGGACACATACACAGGTAAACACACACACAGCAGTGTAACTGTATCCATGTTACCATAGTAACCGTGTTTGTGTCCTGCAGGTGCAGTAATTTGACAGGCGGTTGGAAGAGCCTATCAGCAGCCTCGAAGGGCGGGACTCTGCAGGAGAATATCACTGAGGTGGAGGAGAGAGGTGTCACCCAGGTAACCAGTGATGTCATCAGAGGGGAGGAGATATGATATAGTGCAATGATATGAAGATGATTGACAGCTGCGTTTGTGTGTATATGTGTGTGTGTCTCACCTGTGCAGGTACGCAGTATGTTGACTCTGCAGAGTCTCATTTCTCTGTCAGCTGTTCGCTGTGAAGCAAAAAACTCTGCAGGACGACGAGCCAGAGACCTCCGAATACTGTCCAACTGTACGTACTAATACTGCAATACTACTGTACTACAATGTAATACTGACCTCCGAATACTGTCCAACTGTACGTAGTAATCCTGCAATACTGTTGTACATTATTAATTTGAGTTCTTTACATTACATAACTCTGTCTGTCTGTCTCCAGCTCTCCTGTCTCAGGTTGCAGTCTTGGCAGCAGTTCTGGTTCTGGTCGTCATTGCCGTCGTCTTCCTCATCATCCTCATCCTCCTCTGGAGAAAAGTCAGTATTCAGTGTAGAACTACTATTATTATCTGTAGTTTTAGTAGTACAGTAGTAGTTCAGTAGTACAACTGCAGTTCTGGTTGTATTTTTCAGCATTATTCTGACATAAAGCAGCAGTATTTCCTGGTTCCCATGACAACATGAGATTCTGGCATTACCATCATGAGAGCTGAATCATATTAAACATTTAGAATTTTGTGATCAGAGTTTTCGTCATCTCTTCTTGTTTGTTAGAAACCTCGTTATGAAGTTCGTTGGAAGGTGATCGAGTCAGTGAGTCCTGACGGACAGCAGTACACCTACCTTGACCCCGCCCACCTGTCCTACAACTCCACCTGGGAAGTACCACGAGACAACGTAGTACTAGGTAATACTCTGAGAACACGTAGCACTACTCTGAGAACACATGGTGCGAGGAAATACTCTGAGACAACGTGGTACTAGTTAATTCCCAGAGACAACATTGTAATAGAAAATGTTAAAGGTTAAGGTGTAGTGCTAAAGTACAAAACTAATATTGATTTAATTCTAACTTAATCCCAAATTAATCCTAATTTAATCCTAACATAATCCTGAACTAATCCTAACATAGTGATTCATGATGTCAAATGTTATACCACACTTTGCTCTAAAAAATTAAAGCATTGAGATGTTTGGTGCTGTCAGGTGACGATGATAACAGCATCAAACTTTCAGTGTGACATCAAAAACACATGTTCTGTCAGCAGCAGTCTCACCCTCCCTGTCTGTCTGTCTCTGTCTCCAGGTCAGGTGTTGGGTTCAGGTGCGTTTGGTCGCGTTGTCGAGGCAACTGTCTCCGGTCTGCTTCACTCTCATTCTACAACTAAAGTGGCCGTCAAGATGGTCAAACGTATGTACCTGTCTGGCTAACTGACTGTCTGTCTGTCTGTCTGTCTGTCATACTATCTGTCTACCACATTAAAACAAATTAGAACAGATGAAAGAGAGTTTTTTTTAACAAACTGTATAACATCTAGCTATATTTGCCCTTAAGAAGTTTAATTTTGTTAAACCATCTCTGTCTGTCTGTCAGAAACTTTTACACCCATATCCCCAAAATCCACCTTTGGAAACGTTGAGATCTCAACTACATCAATTTAAAGTATAGGTGGAACACAGTTTGTGGTCTAACAGTCTGAGTTTGTTCAGACGAACACTTGGTTTTCTTCTTCTTAAGGAGTTTTTCATTTCTGTTTTTGATGACTGACAGACGATCAGCTGTTTTGTCTGAAACTGTCTAAACTTCCTCACCTGATGGGAGCCGTCAGTACAAAGACTACAAACATGTTGAAGGTCTATTCTCTGCTGTTTCGCTGTTACATGTTGAAGGTTGAACACTGAAGAGAAGTTTTGTGTCTCGTCAAAGAAACTCTGATGTTTTGAAAGTCAGTCAAAAGATTTCTGTCCTGGACGACGTGAACATGTTTCGTACAGTGAACCAGTCTGATTGATTATTGATATTGATTATTTCTGGCCTGAAATCGATAACAATGAAATTCTGTGTGTGTTGTGTCTGTATGTCTGTGTGTTTGTATCCCTGTATGCGTGTGTGTTCAGCCAGCAGCGGTGCAGTTCAGTCTCTGATGTCCGAGTTGAAGGTTTTGGTTCATCTTGGTCCTCACCTGAATGTCGTCAACCTGCTGGGAGCGTGCACGAGAGGAGGTGTATGCTTTAATCCTGAATTAATCCTAAACTAATGAGAAACTAATTCTAAATGTATCCTAAAACAATCCTGACTTAATCCTAGTCTGATCTAAAACTAATCCTAAACTAACCCTCAACTAAACTAATCCTAAATCCTAAATTGTTGATCCTGGATGAATCTTGAATAACAGTGGTCTCTTATTTTGAAATAATGGAAAAATTAGTAGAGAGTTGAAACCAAGATCATGCTTCATATGATTGGCTGAGTACATGAGGTAGGTGTGCTGGGAAGCCTCCCAGCATGCAACAGGATGGCAGATTCATGAACACAAGTTCTATATCTGTATTCTGGGACTCCACTAGAGTCCTTTTTCATCTTATTGTGGCCCTTCATGCGGCCCCTCAGTTCACCCTCTGTCTGACACAAGCCATCTGAACTCCTGTCTCTTCAAGGCCTGCCTCCCTAAAAGCCCCCTTTCTTCTGATTGGCCTCTGAACCCTGAGCACAGCGCACCGCTTCACACTGAGCCGCTGTGGTCGACTGCAGGACAGCAACAGTAACTCAGCTTGGAAAATAGAGACATGTGGACTGAATGTGATGAACTTCCTGTTTATCAGACCACAAATGAGACAAGAAGTAGGTTGGAAAAACGATAGATGCTGCTGGCGACTGGGCCTCACTGATTACTGTACAAAAACACACAACTTTATTCACTGACTTTGGTGAAACTCCATCATTTGATGGAGAAAATGTTTTCCCTCTGATGTCCTCCGGCAGCTCTGCCTCAACTCTCTGTGATTTATGGACAGAAAGCTTTAGAAAGTAACTGCTAACTGCTGCTAACTGTAGCTGCCGTTAGCTCAGTTAGCTCTGAGCACCAGGGGAGTGTTGGTGTTTACGCCGCCAGCACAGGAGCTTTGGACCACCGGGAGGAGGAGGTTTTCAGTCCTGGCCTCCGAGAGTCAGATGGTTAGAGTCAGCTAACTAAGAGCATAGATATAGATATATATCTATGGCTAAGAGGACTGCTAGCTGCACAGCTAACTAACGAACGGCAGCTACAGTTAGCAGTAGTTAATGATCACTTTAGCAACAAGTAAAGCCATCTGTCCATCAAGGAACGACCTCCTACCTACCTACTTTCCTTCTCAACAGAAAAAGCTCTTTCTGTGAGACACTGAACAACCTGAGTAGCAGTAAAGAGCCGTCCTGAGCAGAGCAGCCCAACAACTCAGACAGACTGGGAGGGGGGGGGGGTGAGCGGCCCTCTACTTGGTGGCCATACTTTCTTTTCTCTTTCTTCTTCTTCTTCTTCTTCTTCTTCGTGGGCGTGCTGTCACAGCTGTGCCCTGACCATCCCTGAGGCTTATTACGTAATACGTCTCACGGACGTAAGACACGACAAGTGAAGGGAGCGTTCAGCTTTCAGCTCACAGGGATTACTTTTACTTACGTTTTCCTCATTATTTGGCAACTTTGGTAACGTTTAATAGGAATATCCAACATTGTAACTCTATGTATATGACAGAAAATAAGGAAAAGCACAATAGGTCCTCTTTAACCCATAAGAACCCAGACCCATTTCCCCTTAAAGGAAAATTATGGGGAATACACCACAGACCAAGTGGACCACAATGAAGACATTTCTGATGGGTTTTTTTTATACTACCCCTTAATGTCAAAGATCTGTGATGTTACATATACGTTACATTGGGCGTTTATGGTAAATTTACTTGTTTTATATTAATTTGTTCAAGAAATATGGTCAAAACAGGTTGACTGTATTAGAATCGTTAAATGGGTTTTAACTTACCTTTAGTATAAAAATACAGACTTTTTGAAATTAGTTGCTTCCTTCACTTGTGTTTACATGTCACACCACCATTTTGAAAAGGTCCCGACCTGTCACAGTCACATGACTATGACATGACCACCACACCAGGATGTTACGTATATGTCGCTTAGGGACTTAATGAGTTGAGATCAAGCCCAAAGCTGTATAAGGAAGATTCTGGGGCCTTTGAAGTGGTTACACTGGTGTCACCATGGGTTCTTATGGGTTAAGGTTATTTTGTTCCACATTGAGCTCCACAATGGTTCATCACTGTTAGTTTAGATATTAATATTAATGTGTTCAGACACAAGGGATGTTGGTGTGTGATTGGTGGAGACTTTTCAGGGATACTTATAAACCTGCTATGAAAATGAAACCTGATCTCTTAAACATCAGCTGCACTTCTGCTGGTTTGGGTTTCAGGGACATGTTGCTAGGACAACAGTTCCAGAATAATTTGGCCTTGTGCCCATATAGGCACCAGCATCTTTTTTCAAATGTTCCCAATGAGGAGAGAGCGTCTATGGCAGCATGCGGCCGCTCCGAGTGCTTCTACTTGAAAAGCTCTCAACTTTTCAGAAAGACTCTGAGAGACAGAGACAGAAAAGTCCATTTGTAGCAGCTGACCTGCCGGACACTGAACGTTGCTGGTAAGTGTTAAGCTTGTATCAGCCTACACGTTGTTATCTTGTTGTTAGCTGTGTAGTAAACCCCTTAACTAGTATTAAGTTATTGTTGTCATAGAAACAAGAAGCGCCCTGCCAGCGTTTTTCTGCCAGAGAAACCGACGATGTGGACACAAGCCCTGACTGACTGACTGACTAAATAACTAAATAACTGACTCACACACGAGCTCAGACTTGATGGTTTTTGTATTGGAGGGAAGCTGAAGTGAAGCTCAGTGAGAGACGACACAGAGAACTGCAGCCTAACACATATTATGCACTAATTGTCTGTCTGTCCAGGTCCTGTCTATCTGATCACTGAGTTCTGTCGTCATGGAGACCTGGTGAACTACCTGCAGAGGAACAAACACACCTTCTTACAGAGTGACGCACACACCAAGAGGTCAACACACACATACACACATGCTCTCGCTTTACCTGTCTCTCTCTCTCTCTGTATGTATTGAGTGTGAGTGTCTCTCACCTGGCAGTGACAGTGATGGAGGGTACATGGACATGAACAAGGAGGAGAGCGTTCAGTACGTTGCCATGAAGGAGCTCAACTACGCCGACATCGAACCTGCGGTGTACGAGACGCCATACACACCACCAGGTGATACATGTAGTACACTGTATATAAGTACTGAATCTGTATCATGTGTACACATTCATATATTTGATATGTTTAAACTGAATAATGTCAAATTATTGTGGAAACTCATTAATAATGAAAACTAAATTAATTTAAATGAGTCTTTATTTTGGTGTTTAATTTCAAAATAATAATAATGAAATTTATTTAAAGTTGCAAGTGGCAATGAATGGGCCCTCGCACACTTGTGCATGTTGGGGGGGCAGGGGGGGGGGGGTAGCAGCCACGACACCGGAGATCGCTTATTCTATGTTTCCCATTACGCCCCACTCTGGTGTTGGGTTACCATCCACTCTATCTGACAAGTGCAAATTCAAAGCATCAACAAGACCGCTTGATGAAAAATTACAGGCTTTTGAAGCAATTTTGTTTCATCAATGTCTGAAGCCTTTGCTGACTGAATTTGAGGTGGATCTGATGAACCGTCTAGGAGTCGTTTGTAAAATATACAGTATGAACTTCCTGAAACAACAGTTTCTTTATTCATGGCGAAACATAAAAATTCACAGCGTCGCCACGGGAGCGTTGTTCCAGTTATGGTTCCAGTTAAGCTTTATGCAACTTTTCTTCGTGATGGTCTTTAGATTGCACTGACCAAATTTGAAGTTGATCGGATAAAAGGAGGAGTTCGTTAAAGTATGGAGCCTGGAAATGGTTAAATCTTCACTCAAATTTCCCAGTCAATTCAAAATGGTTGACTTCCTGTTGGGTTTAGAGCAGGGGTGTCAAACTCATTTCACATCGCGGGCCGCATACGGCCTAGGAAGATGTCAAGTGGGCTGGACCATTAAAATTGTAGCATATTCAGCTATAAATAACAAAAATGTCATGTCTTTCCTTTGTTTTAGTGTAAAGAAGTACAAGAACATTAGGAAAAACTTGATATTTAATGAACTATTCTTTTACAAAACATTTCATGAAACACCTCAGATTTCTTTAGAGAAACGTGCAATTTACTTTTATCATTCACATGTATGCATTGCAACTGATCCCATTGATTGTACAAAGGCACAAAACTTTAACAAGCAATTGGTATTGAAAAATATAGTAATGCACTTTAAGATTAAATGAGACTTAAAATAAATAAGACGTGGTCCATTTTTCTTGGAAAATTCTACACTCTGTATCCACTTTTCTTCTTTTTGATAATGACATTTTGGCTAATGAGGGTGTAGCGGGCAGGTAGAGAACAGGGTAGAAACAACGTTGTACCAAACAGCAGATGGCGCATTGATACCATCTGCTGTTTGGTCTGTCTCAGTGATGCGGCGTGTCTTCTACTCTGACCAAAACAGTGCGCCCCTAGCGGATAATTCTTGAAAAGCATTTAATTTAAAAAATCAAATCCAAGTCTTTTATGGATTTTTTCACTTTCAAATTCATCCTGCGGGCCTGATAGAACCTCCGCGGGCCATATGTTTGACACCCCTGGTTTAGAGTATGGCTCCAAGAGTTTTTTTTTTTTTAAGTCTCGGCATGACACACGTGCTATCGAGCTATTTTGCCACACCCATGCGCAAGACCCATAAAACATATAACTTTGCATCCCTAGCCCCTCAAAAACAGCTTCGTTTTGGCAAAGCATCGAAATGGTGAAGCATGGAAATTCACCACGGGAACATTGTTCAACGAAAACTAACAATCTTTGCTCTGAAGCATCATCGGGGTCTTAAGGCTTTTCGGAGACAGTTTTGAGGAGGATCTGGTCAACCTGCTTGGAGGAGAACCTCAAAGTATAAAACGTGTCATTTCCTATTGCCACTAGGTGGCGCTCTGACTATTACTCAATATTGGCACATAGATATGTTCAGGCCGTGACTCTTATCAAACAAGTTTGGGGCTGCCCGGACAATGTACATTCGAGTTATACCAAATCCCTCATTTATGGTGTTGCACTTTTGCGTTACACAAATTTACCGCCACGCCACACCCACATAGTTGCACGAAAACTCAAGCTTTTAATCACTTTTCATTGGGCAGGTCTTAAGATGGCACTGACCAAATTTGAAGTCGATCCGATCTATTCTCTAGAAGGAGTTTGTTAAAGTCCGGAGCATGGAAATGGCCAAAAATTACCAAAACACGTACATTCAATTCAATGGCCGACTTCCTGTTGGGTTTAGGGCATGGCTCCAACAGACTTTTTTGTAAGTCTCAACGTGATACACCTGTTCACCAAATTTCGTGCATCTAGCTGAAATGTACCATGGGGGCGCTAAAGAGCCATTTTTTCAGACCCATGCACAAGATGTGTTAAGTGTGCATTTTCATGTTTACATATTACACCTACAGTACACTCAAGACATGAATTCAGGTGAGTAAGTCATAATAACAATATAGTTAATATTATCACTCTCTTTCATTATTAGGTTCCGATAAATAAATGATTTAGTTTTTCTTATGGTCATACAATGTTAGATTTATGATTTGTTATTAAATAAACATCAATCATGACATAACAACAGTACAAGAACACAACTATTAATCAGAATGTGAATATTAATTTCTTATTTCTTATTCTGAGTTTGAAAGGTTTGTGAGTCTAAACTTTGTTTGAAACTGTAACGGTAACTCTAAAATCAACATTTACTCAGCATCTCATAGTTATAACATTTTAACTTATCATGACTTTTAGTCCTTTTTATGGTCTTAAGTCAGAATTTAAAGTAAAGTAAAATCATGATGAGTTGTATTTAGATAAAAAGTCATAATTTTAACTTTTTGATATATTCATTTGAATTGCCTGTGTACCTGCGAACTGTCTGTCTGCCTGTCTGTCTGCCTCAGTGACTGTCCTGTTGTTGTCTTTCAGACCAGCAGGAGGCGTCTCTCACCCTCAGTGACTCCCCTCTCCTCACTTTCAATGACCTCCTCAGCTTCTCCTTCCAGGTCTCTCA
Source organism: Enoplosus armatus (assembly GCF_043641665.1). Lineage (NCBI taxonomy): Eukaryota > Metazoa > Chordata > Actinopteri > Centrarchiformes > Enoplosidae > Enoplosus > Enoplosus armatus. The sequence continues at coordinate 205,110 of NC_092192.1, read as the reverse complement.
GGCCATGGACTTCCTCTCCTCCAGAAAGGTACGATCACTCATCAATACATCACCGATACATGACTATAGATACACCTCAGTGTTGTGTGTTCACATGGCAGCATGGTGGTGCAGCGGTTAGCACTATCGCACCGGGGGGTCAAGCGGGATGGCGGTTTGATACCCGGCTCTCCTCAAAGTGTCTGTGGGCAAGACACTGAACACTAAGCTGCTCCCGATGGAGGAGCACCTTGCTGCCATCAGTGAGCATGAAGGTTGAAAACACCTGAGCCCCCGTGTTCCTGCTTGACACCTGCTGCTACAATTATCATTATTAGTCATGTTATTTATATTGCTATTATTATTATTGCGAATATGAATGTTAGTGCCTCTGCCTTTACCATTACTATTACTTTACATATCTATATGGAGCTTGCATTGTGCTACTGTATGTCCTCTTTCCTCCTCCTGAAATTGTTGCGTGTTCACATGTCATGTTGCATGTCCAACAGTGTGTCCACAGAGACCTGGCAGCAAGGAACGTCCTGGTCTGTGAGGGGAAGCTTGTGAAGGTCTGTGACTTTGGCCTGGCCAGAGATCTGATGAAGGACCAGGACTATATCGCCAGAGGAAACGTCAGTTAACCACATCAGTGTGTTCAGTTTTCATCACTAGAGAAACCTAAGAAACTGTGAACTTGTGTTTTTATTTTCCAGAGCTTCCTGCCGGTGAAGTGGATGTCTCCAGAGAGTATTTTCCAGAATATTTACAGTTCACAGAGTGACATCTGGTCCTACGGAATCCTACTATGGGAGATCTTCTCTCTGGGTAAACCAGTCTAAAACAGTATATGTCTACACACCAGTCTGTCCAGTACACATCCATGTCAATGCAGTATTTTGTGTGGTTTGTCCCAGGTGGGAGCCCGTACCCCGACCTCCCCATGACGCAGGAGTTTTACTCTGCTCTGAAAAGAGGTTACAGAATGAGTCAACCAGACCACGCTCCTCCCAACATGTATGACATACGTTTTACATACGGTGTATACATTTTACACATGTTTTACACATTTTTACACATGTTTTAAATACGTTTTACATACATTTTACATGTTTTACACCTTTTACCCATAACACCCCTCTCTCCAAAGGTCCACTGAGACGTCCAGTATAAGACACAACACACTCTGAAGAGCCTTTAATGTCTGATATCAGGACATTAGAACGACTCCTCTCTGACGGTTTTTGTTCTGTTTTCAGTTATGATTTGATGAAACAGTGTTGGGAGGTGAAACCTCAGTCCAGACCTTCTTTCTCCTCATTGGTTGTCTCCATGGGCAACATGTTGACTGACGACTACAAAAAGGTACCAAATTAATCTTTAATCCTGCTTGAGTCTCTGTGGAAGGAGGCAAAGGTTCAAAGTGTTTCCCCTGACCTGTTTTTACATGTGATCATTTAATACAGAGAAATCTCTCCTGGAGACTCATTACAGGGTGCATGTCTACCAGCTGAGGCACTTCACTACAGATTTTCCCTTTTCAATAATTTTTCAGACTGACTTCAGTCAATTTCCTTTTCTTACACTGATACTGCCACTTGAACTTCTTTCAGTATTTCAACCATTTCAAATCTTCCAGAAGTAGATTTTCAGCAGTGAGAACATGAGACTAATGTCTGTTTGTCCGTTTGATTTAAGGACTCTGATGGAGGATAATTAATTCTGCTTCAGTCTGATATATATTTATGTTTTATTGCTTGCGTTCTCTTTAGAACCAAACACATTCACCTCTTCATAAATGTGTCAGTAACTGTGGTCGTTGTGTTGCAGTGTTATCTCCAGCTGACTGAAAACTTCCTGAAAGGTGAAAATCCAGCAGTTGTTCGATCCAGACTGAGTCCATCCAGAGCTGCTGGAGATCAGACTGACAGACAAACAGACACAAATGGTCAGACTCACAAAAACACACAAATATAATAACATTTCTACAGAAGAACAATACAGATAGTTTTATTGAGCAAAGAAGCTAAACTCACCCGATCTGACATTCAACACCCTCTGTTGTGTTTATAGGAAGTCCTGCCCCTCAGGTGAACGTTCACCTGTTGGAGGTGGAGCCAGAGGAGGGAGGCCCCTCCAACGGCACTTACGTAATCCCCATCACTGACATCACCATAGAAAACAGCAGCGGCACTGCGCTGGACGCAGTCAGGTATGAAAATCCCCTTGATGGAATTTTTCAACTCCATAAATTAAACTTTATTGACTATATATACCGACCTGCTGGGCCTTGACTAAAAGACAGTAAAAACTCACTGTAGTTCCTGGACTGAATCACTGGCATCAACGTCAACTGTCACAGTTGAAAAAACGATATTTCCCATAATGCACCCTTTCTTTGCATGGTATATTACATTGTTCAGCTCCCAGTGTTAGCAGGCTCAGTATGCAGCTACATGTTTAGGAACATGCTGCTGATCTGTCACTTCTTGTGCGTCCATGTGTCTAAGTTGTGTTTGAGCAGCATAATAATATCAGTTTGTGTTATTGACTCTGTTCCCTGCCCGTCTTTGTTTTGATTCATAAACAGAGTGGCAATTTGATAAACGTGTTACGTGTTGTTCTTTTTTATCGTTTAGCAGACAGAATATTTTTTAACATCTTCAGGACAACAGGAAGTGTTTTTAAAACTGTCAGTTACATCAACAGGCTGAATATGGCCACAGTGTAGGCTTACAGAGCCCCCTAGTGGCCGTTTAAAGTATCATGTATTTATATGTGCTTGTGTTACTCTTACTGACAATAGGGGTTATTGTACCTCACCTGTAACTGCCTCACCTGTACCAAAGGGTGCCTTTATTAGGTTAATGTGGTAATTATTAAACTGAGTTTATTGATTGAATTACTAATATCACAGACCTTTCTATTTAACTTAGTTTATATTATAATGCATTTGTAATTTCAGACAACTCACACCTTTATAACCTCATATACACTGAGTCACTGTTCATGTCTTTGCCCTTCTCATGAAAGAGACTGAACTTCATGCTGAGAGAGTGTACCGCTGCAGGTTGATGCTTCTTTTCAGAATTCTTTTCACAGTGAATGAAGTCACAAAAAATAAAATGGAACGTGGTCTTTTCCTTTTAAAGGAGGTGAATAATAATAAAGATATTATGATGACGATGGTCTCTCTCCTTTGCAGCTCTCAGTCTCAGGACATACAAGGAGCACAGGATGTGACATCATCAGAGGACAGACAGGAAGCTGAGGAGCCTCCTGATTCATCCTGCAGATGTGAGGAAGAGGAGGAGAGCTGCCTGTGAAGCTTTCAGCTGCCTTCCAGACCAGGTGAAGGGTTAAATTGACCTATAACCTAGGTTCTGCTGAGGAAAACAAGTTGTTTTACCCCCAGTAATGACTGTAAGGCTGCCAATGGAAAAGTGCTTTAAAATGGTGTCTTTAAAAAATATATTTTTGAAATCACGTTTGACTCCATAAAGAGGAAACAGAGTTGTGTTCACAGTAAAGTGTGCAGCAGGTCCTGAATCAGATGTGTAACTTTATAGTATTCAGCTTCATATTCTTCATTTACTTTGTATTATTCAGAAGTGTCTGTGTATGTGTGTATTACATCTGTATTATTACCTTCTTTTTGTTTATTCAAACTGCTCTGATTCATGTCAGAATTTAAACTTCAAATAAACATCAAAATAAAATCCAGTGTTGTTTTTTTTTAATCAAACTGCAGGTGAGAATCAGTTTAAGGTTTTCATCAGTTTTATTTTCTAATAAGTCACCTTTCTAAAGGCTTTATAAACTGTAACTTATGACTATTAAGATTATTTATTACACACAATACTGATGAGTTAAACTCCTAATGAATAAAAACTAAAGATGTTTTGTTTTCGGAACTTTAACTCTAATAATTGATCAAATGTGATGTTAGAGAGAAATACTTAAGATTTAAAAACATGTTTTCACTGTTGACCTCGAAACAATGTCCATTTATTATCAACTGATTAACATGATAAAGACACAAGTATTTATGGCTAAATAACATTAATATCTGTATTATTACTATTTATCTCACTAATCTCTGTTACCTGCATCATAATTAAAAACAAAGACAAAAATCAAATGATGACACACAATCCAAACAGATCCAAAGTCAACAAAAATATTTTATTAACAAAAGATTTTAACAAAGATATTCCTCAACTGACTTTCAAAAATAACAGGTGATCCAGATGTTTCAGGTGATCCAGATGTTTCAGGTGGTCCAGGTGATCCGGGAGTTTCAGGTGTTTCAGGTGGTCCAGGTGATCCAGGTGCGACTGAGCCTTCAGGTGTGAAGCTGGATGGACGTGCTCTCAGGTGAGTCTCTAAGTGTGTTCCATTCAGATGGAAACTTGAAACTAGACTCTGTCAGATTTTGGAGTTGTCATATGCCCCCCCCCCCCCCCCCCCAATCAGCCCCCCGCCTGTGTTTTTTCTACTTCCTGTTGTCATGTGGCTCCGCCCCCCCTTCATCAGCCCCCCGCCTGTGTTTTTTATACTTCCTGTTGTCATGTTCCATGAGAGAGAAGTTCAGAAAACTGCTGAATGTTAAAAAAAAGTTTCCTCAGAAAGAAACTGAGTCACAAAACAAAACGTTCTTCTTCCTCTTTTTCTCTGACAGTTCAAAAACATCAAGTTTGTGCTCAAATCAAAGTTTTTACTGTATTTAAGTTCAAATTCGAGGTACTTGTACTTTACTTGGGTATTTCCATTTTATGTAACTTTCTACTTTTACTGCACCACATTAATGTGACAGCTTTAGTTACTAGTTACTTCCTGTCCAGTGAAAACCCTGTATCTACAGATGTTTGTGATGAGCTGAAGGATGAAGAGTTCCTTCATGTGTTGAGAAAACGGATTCTGGAAGTTCATGTTTGTCATGTTGGTTAAAGAGCTGATTCACTACAAACTGCAGACATCTCACCTAACAATGACCAAACCCCCCTGACCCTGACCCAGACCAGGATTTCACAGTCCCACTGATTTCAAAAAATCAATAAATGTGTTAAATTTTGAAATGATTAAAGAAAATGCTGATGACTTCATAATCAGGTGTCAGGTGTGATGCAGTTAGTTTAATTTATTAGACAGGAAATAAGAGAAGAGAGAGACTCAAACCTGTGACATGTTGAAGTAATCAGAGTTGCCTGCTTTACTTTCTAATAGAAACCTTAGAAGACACAGACAGGAGGGGTACAGGGTGGTGGATGGAGGGGGGTACAGGGTGGTGTGGATGGAGGGGGGCACAGGGCGGTGGATGGAGGGGGGTACAGGGCGGTGGATGGAGGGTGGAGTGTAGTTACTGGTTGACAGAGAGGAAGTTCATCGCCTTCAGTTTGACTTCGACAGTCTGAACAACAACAGAGAGAGAGATGAAGGTTTATTCTCTGCTGCTGTCGATCGCCCTCAGCTGCTGCTGCTCTGCCAAAGGTCAGAAAACAAACTTTATTAACACATTATTTACCGTTTATTAACTGTTTATTAACCGGGTATTAATGCTTCATTAAGGGATAATTATCTTCATTCACAAAAGACATGAAAAATAAAACCATGTAACAATAATAGAATGATAAAGTTGTATCTTAAACTACCGTTAATGAGATGATTCATTGTTATTAAATATTTATCTTATTATCTTATTAACTGTTTGTGAGCATAAACATTACTGCTGTCAGGGGTAAACCTTGTATCTGTGTGTCAGATGTTAATGAATTACCATTAATAAACTGCTAATGGTTAAACAGTTAACAATGTTTAATGGTTTATAAAACCAGTGATAACTATATTGATTATATTTAGAAACAAGTTAATTTCTGTTAACTAACAGGAATTAACTAAACACACAGTGACGACCCCGTCAACAGTCACTGCTTTTAAACAGTTAATTACTGTTTATTAATGGTATTGAACTGTTTATTGGTCATGAGTAATTATAAAGATATATTACCAGGACTTTCTGAATAAAAGTTTACCTTTTCTCTTAATAAAAATAAATGAATATTGATGAGACACAAATGTCTTTAAAATATGATTTAAATATTTAAAAAATATGAGTTGAGATTAATATTAATATTCTTCACTCAGACGTGACATTTGGGTCATTTGAACCTGACTGTAACACAAGCATGTGAATATATTTACTGTTTGAGTTAAATGTTCATTGTTTGATAACAATTTCTCTATTAAATATAATATTTATGAATCCAAAAACATTTTTCTGTGGTCAGAATGTCCAAAACACAGACGAGCTGCTGTGGAACATCTTCATCATTCTTCATCAAACAGCATCAACAAGCTTCTGAGAAATATAAAACAATTATGGGATGTTTTCATTATTGGTGAAGAGATCTGAATATGTGACCTTCGAACATATTTCACACAAAAGCTATTTACTACTTAATATTCATACAGCGGCCACGCTGAAATAATAGCCCACTTAATGATCAGATAAATATATATCAGTATCAAATTAAGTAATCAGGACTGAGCAGGTGAAAATACACAACACACAGGGACACTCTTCTTCAGGGACTTCTGGTTCACTTGAACTCCTACAAACAAAGGCAAGATGGTCTCATGGACTCAGTGTCGTCTCATGGACTCTGTGTTGTCTCATAGACTTAGTGTCCTCTCATGAACTCAATGTCCTCTCAATGTTGTCTCATGGACTCAGTGTTGTCTCATTGTCTCAGTGTTGTCTCATGGACTCAGTGTTGTCTCATGGACTCAGTGTCCTCTCCGTGTCCTCACGGTGTCGTCTCATGGTCTCAGTGTCGTCTCATGGACTCAGTGTTGTCTCATGGACTCAGTGTTGTCTCATGGACTCAGTGTCCTCTCCGTGTCCTCACGGTGTCGTCTCATGGTCTCAGTGTCGTCTCATGGACTCAGTGTTGTCTCATGGACTCAGTGTTTTCTCATGGACTCAGTGTCCTCACAGTGCCGTCTCATGGACTCAATGTTGTCTCATGGACACAGTGTCGTCTCATGGTCTCAGTGTGGTCTCATAGACTTAGTGTCCTCTCATGAACTCAATGTCCTCTCAATGTTGTCTCATGGACTCAATGTTGTCTCATGGACACAGTGTCGTCTCATGGTCTCAGTGTTGTCTCATGGACTCAGTGTCCTCTCCGTGTCCTCACGGTGTCGTCTCATGGTCTCAGTGTCGTCTCATGGACTCAATGTTGTCTCATGGACACAGTGTCGTCTCATGGTCTCAGTGTTGTCTCATGGACTCAGTGTCGTCTCATGGACTCAATGTCCTCTCAATGTTGTCTCATGGACACAGTGTCGTCTCATGGTCTCAGTGTCGTCTAATGGACTCAGTGTTGTCTCATGGACTCAATGTCCTCTCAATGTTGTCTAATGGACTCAGTGTCCTCTCCGTGTCCTCACAGTGTCCTCTCATGGACTCAGTGTCGTCTCATGGACTCAATGTTGTCTCATGGACACAGTGTCGTCTCATGGTCTCAGTGTTGTCTCATGGACTCAGTGTCGTCTCATGGACTCAATGTCCTCTCAATGTTGTCTAATGGACTCAGTGTCCTCTCCGTGTCCTCACGGTGTCGTCTCATGGTCTCAGTGTCGTCTCATGGACTCAATGTTGTCTCATGGACACAGTGTCGTCTCATGGTCTCAGTGTTGTCTCATGGACTCAGTGTCGTCTCATGGACTCAATGTCCTCTCAATGTTGTCTCATGGACTCAGTGTCGTCTCATAAACTCAGTGTCGTCTCATGGACTCAGTGTCGTCTCATGGACTCAATATTGTCTCATGGACTCAGTATTGTCTCATGGACTCAATATTGTCTCATGGACTCAGTATTGTCTCATGGACTCAGTGTCCTCACAGTGTCCTCTCATAGACTCAGTGTCATCTCATGGACTCAGTGCCATCTAATGGACTCAGTGTTGTCCGATGGACTCAGTGTCGTCTCATGGACTCAGTGTCGTCTCATAAACTCAATGTTGTCTCATGGACACAGTGTCGTCTCATGGTCTCATTGTCGTCTCATGGACTCAGTATTGTCTCATGGACTCAGTGTCCTCACAGTGTCCTCTCATGGACTCAATGTCCTCTCAGTGTGGTTTCATGGACTCTGCGTGGTCTCATGGACTCAGTGTTGTCCCATGGACTCAGTGTTGTCTCATGGACTCAATGTCCTCTCAATGTTGTCTCATGGACTCAGTGTCCTCACAGTGTCCTCTCATGGACTCAATGTCCTCACAGTGTCCTCTCATAGACTCAGTGTCATCTCATGGACCCAGTGCCGTCTAATGGACTCAGTGTTGTCCGATGGACTCAGTGTTGTCTCATGGACTCAGTGTCCTCACAGTGTCCTCTCATGGACTCAATGTCCTCTCAGTGTGGTTTCATGGACTCTACGTGGTCTCATGGACTCAGTGTTGTCCCATGGACTCAGTGTTGTCTCATGGACTCAATGTCCTCTCAATGTTGTCTCATGGACTCAATGTCCTCTCAATGTTGTCTCATGGACTCAGTGTCCTCACAGTGTCCTCTCATGGACTCAATGTCCTCACAGTGTCCTCTCATAGACTCAGTGTCATCTCATGGACCCAGTGCCGTCTAATGGACTCAGTGTTGTCCGATGGACTCAGTGTTGTCTCATGGACTCAATGTCCTCTTAATGTTGTCTCATGGACTCAGTGTTGTCTCATGGACTCAATGTTCTCTCAATGTTGTCTCGTGGACTCAGTGTCATCTCACGGACTGTGTCCTCTCAGTGTTGTCTCATGGACTCAATGTCCTCTCAATGTCCTCTCAATGTTGTCTCGTGGACTCAATGTTCTCTCAATGTTGTCTCGTGGACTCAGTGTCATCTCACGGACTGTGTCCTCTCAGTGTCGTCTCATGGACTCAATGTCCTCTCAATGTCCTCTCAATGTTGTCTCGTGGACTCAATGTTCTCTCAATGTTGTCTCGTGGACTCAGTGTCCTCTCAATGTTGTCTCATGGACTCAGTGTCCTCACAGTGTCCTCTCATGGACTCAATGTCCTCACAGTGTCCTCTCATAGACTCAGTGTCATCTCATGGACCCAGTGCCGTCTAATGGACTCAGTGTTGTCCGATGGACTCAGTGTTGTCTCATGGACTCAATGTCCTCTTAATGTTGTCTCGTGGACTCAGTGTTGTCTCATGGACTCAATGTTCTCTCAATGTTGTCTCGTGGACTCAGTGTCGTCTCACGGACTGTGTCCTCTCAGTGTCGTCTCATGGACTCAATGTCCTCTCAATGTCCTCTCAATGTCCTCTCAATGTTGTCTCGTGGACTCAATGTCCTCTCAATGTGGTCTCATGGACTCAGTGTCCTCTCATGGACTCAATGTCCTCTCAATGTTGTCTCGTGGACTCAATGTCTTCTCAATGTTGTCTCATGGACTCATTATTGTTTCATGGACTTTATCTGTGGTCATTTCAATGTAAGTTATACATGAATATAATTATACCATAATTGCTGCTGCTTCATGTGATTTTCTTCCTCTTCTTCCTCTTCTTCTTCTTCTTCTTCTTCTTCTATGAGACGGTTGTGGAGTGGATCTAAACATGTTCCTCCACCACTCCCACAGAGTCGTCAACAAAGAAGAAGTGAGACAAGGAAGTGGGAGAAAAGAGACCCTCCTACATATACACACACACACACACACACACACACAATCCCTGTGTGTGTGTGTGTGTGTGTGTGTGTGTGTTGTCTCTGGTAGAAAATGTGTTTCCTGTCTTTCTGAGGTTTCATCATACCGACCTCCCCGGCACTGAAACCTCTTAACTGCAGGACTTTCTCCAAAACAAAACATGGTATAAAAACCTTTTATCTCCATGTTTTTCAGTCCCTGAATAAAGACTGTCGACAAAGTGAAAACTAACAACAGTTCTGATAATCAATAATCATTCAAGTTATTAATCAATCAAACTGTCAGGTTCTTCAGACTTCCTGTTTTCTGAATCTGAGACTCACATTTTTCATTCTTATTTGGTGTTTTATTGACCAAATGATTAATTGAATAATTGAGTCATTAGCTTCAGATGTGAATGTGATCAGGACTGTGACATCACTTCTTGCTCCAGACTGACAAGGTCCCCTCCAACACGTTCATCATCAGAAACTAATAGAAAGTCAGTCCTTTAATAATTGAATACTATCTATTATTAGAAACGAAGAGAACGTCAGTCCTTTAATAATTAGATAATATTTATCATTTAGTCGTTTAATAAACAGAAATTAAACAGAATTATTTTCATGTATATGAATTATTTGTGGACATGGTTTTATTAGAGTGCTGAGTGAGGAGCAACATGTGATCACATGTTCAGGTGGAGGGTGAGGGGAGACGAGGGAGACTGACAGACCAGCGCTCAGAGCTGGTAGTCCTGCTGCTGTCAGCTGGAGCTTCAACCGTCACTAGAAGATCATTTATGTCCCTTTGATAGAGTCACTGTGCGGGTACCACAGACTGTATAACAGAAGTGGACGTAGCCACCGTGACGTCACCCATTGGTTTGTGGACTACTAATTTGAAGCCTCGAGTTTGGCGTCTTGGTGTTTTTGGAACCAGAAGTGACCAAATTTGGACGAGAGGGTGGAACTGTGGATCTGAGAACCCGAGGACACTATACACGCCTACCTACACCTCATCATCTGCTTTGACTGGTTGGGTTGGAGAGAGAGAGAGAGAGAGAGACATAGAGAGGGAGGGAGAAAGAGAGAAGGGGAGAGACAGATAGACAGACAGACAGAGACAGAGAGAGAGATAGACGTAGAGACACAGACAGACAGGCAGACAGACAGAAAGACAGGCCGGCAGGCAGACAGACAGACAGACAGACAAGCACTAATAAATCAATAAACCTGCTGGCCATTAGAAAGAATGCAGGTTTGAGGCACTTCAGCATTGGCTTCACTTTTCAGACCAGGAGCTTGGTGGGTATCTGTGCTGTAGCTAAGCTAGCAGCTCTGCTACCAGAGGCTTTTCACTGTGTGTGTCAGTACATAGTAATAGCCCTGCTGTTTATCAGTATGTAGTCATGGAATTCAGCTGAACTGAACTTTTAAATCCAAACAGACGCAAGCAAACCTGCATTAACATCACGTGTCAACAAGAATCTATGAGATTATGTTACAGAGCAAAACAAATAACTTAGTGCGGAGTTCTTCTTTAATGGACATGATACAGGTCTTTTCACATATTTAACCCATTAATAGCCTGTAAACCATCAAAAACCCTACACACACACACACACACACACACACACACACACACACACACACTTGTTTCACTTCTTGTTTTTTCTCACAACAGAAACATTCTGATTGTGAAACTCGATGATGTGAATCTTCAACTGTCACATGAAGCTTCACAACAAATCTGTTTGATTATATTTGGTTATTGATCAGAGCACTGATCAACCAATCTGCATACTGGTAGGAACACTAACACTCTTAGGAACACTGACACTATTACTTATGTGTGAATTAGACTTAGACTTTTTTATTGGACCAAGTAACTTCCTGAATGGGCTGCACGTTTGTGGAGTTTCCTATTTGTTTACATGTGTTTAATCTATTGTTACATTTTAGGGGACAGAGTTATTAATAGGCAGCGTCAATGTTAGTCAGTACCAGTGAATCACCAGCAGGTGTCAGTGTTGTTACATGTGCAGACTAGATGCAGGAAGTCTGCCGTGGATTAATGAGCCACTGAGAATCTATGTGTACCAGATGGAAGCAGAGCATTTGTACATGTTGCAGGTAAGCTTTGCTGATTTAAGACAAATGTTCATGCTTTACTGTATTGTTTACTGTTTGAGTTTTCTTAGCAACCCTATCAACCATGTTTAGTTAGCCAGTTAGTAGCTGTTAGTAGACCTACACCTGCAGTAGTAATGTTAGCTGGTAGCCGCCATGGCTCATGTTAGCTGTTTCTGTGGCTTGTTGGGAAGAAATATGATGTTATATTGAGTCTGAGAGACATATTTAGTGTTTGTGATAGTGTATTTTGTTGAATCAGACAATAAGAGTCTCTGTATACAAGTTGGAAGCAGAAAGTGCTTGCAGTTTGATTGTCAACCTAAAATATTGATATTTATGGCGTATCAAGGCCATTGTGGGTAAAAAAAAAAGAAAAGAAGCTATTTTCAAAGCAATGTGGTTCCTTTGACAAAGAAAACCATTTAAGTTTTTTCTTGTAAATGTATGACTTTAATCTCTGAGTTTTTTCTTGGAATATTACCCCACTCCCCCGACTTTTTTACCAACAATGGCCATAATATGCCGTCGTAGCTATTGGCTGAGGCACCTGTCAATCAAAGCAAACACACCTCTAAACATACTCTTCAACTCTTTTAATTTAACAAGACCTTTATTCTGAAAATCAGAGGAATGTGAATACTGTTCGTGTTGTGTAAAGACTTTAGTTTTGACTTCAGTTGTCTTTACTGCAGGTGATCACCATGACAACCCACTTGCTGCCACGGAGATCCGCCTCACTGGTCCGAATGCAGACACCCATCCTCCCCCCAGGCTGTCAGAGTTGGTCCTGGATCAGCAGCAGGAGGGGCCGTGGAGGAAGGAGGTCCTGGATCTGCTGAAACAGCTGGTCCTGGTCCAGAAGGAGGTCGCCAAGGGCCAAGGCCAGGTGGTCCAACTGCTTGACATGCTGGGAACTCAGGTGGATCCACTTTAGTTTAGCTTAAGTCTAGCTTAGTTTAAAGAGCACCTTGCAGGTTGGAGACCCCAGTGGATCAATGTGTAGGAAAATACACTAAGACGTACGGATCCCAATGCTGGTTTTGACACTAAAGACATTGAGAATTGTATATTCATATGCATATAATGGACCACAGCCTTCTAATTATGGGCCTAGTAGGTGTCCAAGAGACCAGGAACAGGATTAGAACAAATAATGGCCACAGGAGAAAAATTGAGTTGTAGTATGAGAACCAATGGAGAACTGGACAGGTGTCCTGCTGAGTGATTGGCTAACGATAGTTAACGCTCTGTTCACATCACAGTATTGTAAAGTTTGCTGTTACATATCAGGCTATAACAAAACTAGTATTGATTGTCAGGCAGGAGTATTGATACTTTCACAAACTGAAGTATCAGCTTGTATCAGTTGTATCTGGCAGCGCCTGATATAATCTCACGCTACATTTTACGGTGCTGTACCTAACCCTAATTTGGAAGGTAGCAAACATTAAAAAACAAGACTTGCGGTGCACAGTCCATGTTTTGGTCAAGCTGAATCTCTGACGGACCATTACTTCTGTCGGCAGCAGAACCAGAAGCTGTTGCTGACGGTGGACCTGATGAAGCAGATGTGTCAACTGAAGGAGTCAGACCAGCTGTCAGTCTCACACAACCTTCCATCCTGAACTCCGTCAAATTGCCGGGAACATAATCCTCTGGATAATAAGTGCTGCACACAAATGCGTTTTTTGTTACAGATGAAGCACTAAAGTCCCGTCTCTTTGCCTGAACAACACACACCCAAGCACAAGAGCTAGCGCTGGTCCTTTTCCTGTTAGTAAAACTGTGGACTGCTGCACAAACACAATAATTCGCCATGATGAAAAACAGTGAAATGCAACATAAAACATCTGAAAAATAGGACTCAGTAAATTACAACCTACTACCCACATTGCACTGAGACAGACTTTTGTTTTGTAATATGACCCATTGAGTATTTAAGAGCATTGCTCAAAACGACCACTACATGTCTTTAAAACATATAAAACTCAAACATTAACTTTTCAAATGGTCTTTTTCAGCAAAGGTTAAGTATCAATATAGTTAAAAAAATCAACCTGCAAGTTGCTCTTTGAGTTTAGATATGATTTAGTGCAGCTTAGTTTATCTGAGGTTTAGTTTAGTTTAGTTAACCTCAAGTTTAGTTTAAGTGTTGTTTTGTTTAATTCAGCAAGTTTAGTGTACTTTTAGTTTAGCTTAGTTTGGTTTAAGTTTAGTTTAGTTTAGGCCAGACCAAGGTGGTCAAATTGCTCAGCATGCTGGGAACTCAGGTTTGTACAGTTAAGTTTAAGTTTAGTTTGGTTTAATTTAGCTTTAGTTTAGTTTAGTTTGGTTTATCTGAGGTTTAGTTTAATTTATATAAGGCCCAGATACGTTTTCGTTTAGTTCATCTCAGATTTAGTTTAGACCTAGGTGGTTAAGTTACTTGGTCAGACATCAAGTAGGATTTTTTTAGCTGTGTCCCATTTCAGATTCTTTCTCACTTGCAGTCTGGATTTTCACAACAGATACACCATAACCAGTCCAGACTACAATGGTCTAATCTGGTCTGAGTTAAAGATAAGTCTTTTAATAATCAACCTGGACTGTTCCACAGAAAAACTAACAAGATCTCATATTCATTATCTCATCATTGACAGGTGACGTGACATCTAGTCTGATCCAGTTTAACTGAACTAACCTGTTTTCTGACGTTGTGTCCTCAGGGTTCCCAGCAGATCCAGGACCTGCAGAATGTGGCTCGTCACCAGAGTCTGCTGGTTGAAAACCATCAGGCTTTACTGCTGCAGACGTCCCGCATCGCCACCCAACTGCAGGAAATCACCAAGAGACCTCCTGCTGCCCTGCCAATCACTGCTCCCAGCCAATGAGATCCTCCGTTTGTACTGACAGTGAAATATCTTCTAAACCAGCCAATAAGGTTGATTTGCTCTTATTGAGCTGGCCAATGATTTTAAATTCTTTTTACCAGATAACCAATGACAGTGTCAGTTATTAAACAATTCAATCAATAGATTTAAACACACTGATAATCAAACTTCAGCATTAATATTTGTTTCACAATAAATTGTCATAATTCAAGTGTAATTTCAGTGATTTTTGATTTTGAATTGCTTTTTCTTCTCTGATTTTAAATAAAGTCATGTTATATCATCCATCCAGTGGTAGTGTTTCTGTGTATTATGGTATACTGAGTAGTGAGATGTTACTGTGTATCAGTAGTAGTATTTAGTACTGTGGTGTTACTCAGTACTGCCTTTTTTAAAACTTGCCTTAACTGATTTTTAACCAGACTACCAGCACCACTTTCATTAAGACGTGAATACTGAAGAGAGAGCAGCTACTTTGAGTCCGTATGTGTGAACAACCTGTTGGACTTAACCAGACAGGAAACGTGCCACAAAAAATAAAACTAGGAGCTAAAAAAAAGCTAAAAAGCTATGTGTGGTCAGGGGTCTAGCTAGTGTTTGTAACCACACCCATCAACACAAGTGGGTGTGACCATTGCATGTGGGCGTGGTCATGTGTTGTCATCATTCAATTCAATTTTATTTATATAGCGCCAAATCACAACAAAAAGTCAGCTCATGTCACTTTACTAATACAGCAGGTCTAAACCAACTCTTTATAATGTTATTACAGAGACCAACAGGTCCCACCATGAGCAAGCACTTTGGCGACAGTGGCGAGGAAAAACTTCACATCATTGTTAGTGTTGTTGTTGAACTGATTTATGGTTTGTTTCTTTCAGATCCTCCTGGTCCTCCCTCGATGCGTATGAACTCTGACTTCCTGCCAAACCAAACTGAGGTAGTTCTGACCGCCGGCTCCGCCTTCAACCTCAGTTGTCATGGTAATGGATCAATCCGTTGGTCCAGCACTGCGTTCCGTCTGCTGTACCAGGACAGACTGCTGGACCCGGTGGACATAAGGAAGTCGGACCCAAGACACACTGGGACGTACCGCTGTGGGTACACCAACCAGAGCCTGGAACACCTGGACATCTGGTTTCACCTGTATGTCAAAGGTAAGATTAGCTGAGTCCACGCCCCCTGCAAGAGTCAGAAGGCTGAATCCAAACAACCTCCCTCTGGACCTGCAGAATCTGCATAGACTGAAGTCATACGTACTTTACGTAATAATTTGTGGCAGCAGCATAATAACTTATAGGAACAAGATAATGAGCCGAAGTCAGAGGGATTGATCCAAACCATCATCAACTTAAGTTTGTAAGCATTTTGTGGTCTGGGGTGCCAGTCACAGTCGAGTCTAACAAAAAATATTCAGAATTAAACCATACAAACCATCACACAAAAATAATAAACTTCAACACAGAAATAAAGAAGCTCGCCTTGTGTTGATGAGTGACTTGAAGTGGAATATTTCAGTGTGTGGAAGCCAACTTAGTCCAATTCCACACAATCCAAATGTCTGTTTATATTCCAACTCCAAATGAAGTCACCACTTCAGTTCACTTCATTTAACAGAAAAACAACAACTCAGAATTCCACTCTGGGATTTACCACCAAACAACCAAAAGAGGAGCATCTGACAAACATGCATCTTTGGGTGATATGGTCCTGTTTATGTTGGGAAAATACCTTTAGGTTATTAGAGTTATTAAATGTTCATGATTCACCTGCTTGTAACATTTATCATCTACTAAAAATGACCTGAATTTCCCATAATGCCCCACTCTCAGACCCGGCTGACCCCTCCAGTGTGTTCGTCACACCTCGCAGAGTCCCTGATGTCAAGGAGGGCCAGGATTTCCTATTCAGGTGTCTGTTGACTGACCCGTCCATCACTAACATCACCCTCCAAACAGAGGGTAGTGCCGGGGGCAGGGGACGGGGCCTGCCCCGGGACATGAACGTGACCATTGACCCCCAGAGAGGAGCCCTGATCCGAGACGTGCAGAGGTCGTTCAACGGACACTATGTTTGTTCAGGCTGGAAAGACGGAAGGCAGTTCAGATCTAGACCTGTCAACCTGCTGGTGGTCCCCAGTAAGCCTGTCTATCTTCATGTCTGTCTGACTGTCTGTCCGTCTGTATACCTGTCTGTTCACCTGTCGACCTGCTGGTGGCCCTCAATGAGACCTGTCTGTCTGTCCATTTGTCTTGGGTTATGTTATTTCCATTTCTCACCAATGACCTGTCTGTCTAGCTCTCTATCTGCACTGTTGTTATTTATCTTATCTTATTTTTATTTTTATTCTTATTCTTATTTTAGCTTTTATATTCTACTTATTTGTTATCAAAACAATAGCACCTTCAGACCACAGCAAATTCCTTGTAATGTATGTTACTTGGCAATAAACAGTTTCTGATTCTGATTCTGATTCTGATCTGTCTACCTGTCTGCCTGCAGGGCTGCGTCCTCCTCCCTCCCTGTCTGTCAGTCAGGATGTATTGGTCCGCCTGGAAGGAGAGATGTTTGAGGTCACCTGTATGACCAGTAACCCCTCCCATTTCTACACCGTCGCCTGGACACACCCGAACACAAAGGTCAGAGGTCACCTGTGTGTCTTTACTCCTGACAAACTGTCTGTTTATAACTGTCTGATAGCAAGAGGCGTTTAAGAGTGGCAACAGAGCAGAGTTTAAGGAAGCCAAGTACAAGTTTAGCAAGGCGGTGACGGAAGCTAAATGACTGTACTCAGAGAGACTACAAGACCAGTTCTCCTCCAACGACTCTGCTTCTGTGTGGAGGGGGCTCAGGCAGATCACCAACTACAAACCTGCTAACGACCGACGCCTCGCCAACAGCCTCAACGACTTCTACTGTCGCTTTGAAAGACAATGGGACAGTCCTGACACCATCACCCACCAGCTCCAGCCCAACAGCCCCAACCCCCTCATCACACCTGGGGCTGAACTCTCACACCTCCTACCACCAAAGCTGCCCCCCACAGTGCCCCCCACTCCTCCAGCATCGACACCTCTGTCTGTCCTTGAAAGAGATGTGAACAGACTCTTCAAGAGACAAAACACGCGAAAAGCTGCTGGACCAGACTCCATCTCCCCATCCTGCCTGAAGCGCTACGCCGATCAGCTGTCTCCGGTGTTCACGGACATCTTCAACACCTCACTGGAGACATGCCATGTGCCAGCCTGCTTCAAGGCCTCCACCATCATCCCCGTCCCCAAAAAACCAGGGCCCACAGGATTAAATGACTACAGACCCGTCGCCCTGACCTCTGTGGTCATGAAATCATTTGAACGCCTGGCCCTGTCCCACCTCAAATCCATCACAGACTCTCTGCTGGACCCCCTGCAGTTCGCCTACAGAGCCAACAGGTCTGTAGACGACGCCATCAACCTGGCTCTACACTTCATCCTCCAGCACCTGGATTCCGCAGGATCCTATGCCAGGATCCTGTTTGTGGACTTCAGCTCTGCCTTCAACACGATCGTCCCGGCTCTTCTTCAGGACAAGCTCTCCCAGCTGAACGTGCCTGACCCCACCTGCAGGTGGATCACAGATTTCCTGTCTGACAGGAAGCAGCACGTGAAGCTGGGGAAACACGTCTCAGACTCGCGGACCGGCTCCCCTCAAGGCTGTGTTCTTTCTCCTCTCCTCTTCTCCCTGTACACCAACAGCTGCACCTCCAGTCACCAGTCCGTCAAGCTCCTGAAGTTCGCGGACGACACCACCCTCATCGGACTCATCTCTAGTGAGGATGAGTCTGCCTACAGGTGGGAGATTGACCATCTGGTGACCTGGTGCAACAACAACAACCTGGAGCTTAACGCTTCAAAGACAGTGGAGATGGCTGTAGACTTCAGGAAGAGCGCAGCCCCACCCGCCCCCATCACCCTGTGTGACTCTCCAGTGGACACTGTGGAGTCCTTCTGTTTCCTGGGCTCCATCATCAGCCAGGACCTCTGGTGGGAGCTGAACATCAGCTCCCTCATCAAGAAAGCCCAACAGAGGATATACTTCCTGAGGCAGCTGAGGAAGTTTAACCTGCCACAAACAATGCTGGTTCACTTCTACACTGCCGTACGCTGCTGCCTCCACCAAGGACAGACGCAGACTGCAGCGTATCATCTGCTCTGCAGAGAGGGTGATCGGCTGCAACCTCCCATCTCTTCAGGACCTGTACTCCTCCAGGACCCTGAGGAGAGCAGGGAAGATCGCTGCCGACCCCTCCCACCCCGGACACCATCTGTTCGACCCCCTCCCCTCTGGCAGGAGGCTGCGGTCCATCAGGACCAAAACCTCCCGCCACAAAAACAGTTTCTTCCCCTCTGCAGTCAACCTGACGAACTTACATTGACCCCCCCCCCGAACACAAACACTACTTATACGTTATATTAACGTACATCACCCCTGTCCCCCCTGTGTTACATTAACGCACCCACCCCCTACTGGACACTTTACCTGGACACTTTACTTTATTCTGGTCACTGCAATGTTGTTATTTATCTTGTCTTATTTTTATTTTTATTCTTATTCTTATTTTAGCTTTTATATTCTACTTATTTGTTATCAAAACAATAGCACCTTCAGACCACAGCAAATTCCTTGTAATGTATGTTACTTGGCAATAAACAGTTTCTGATTCTGATTCTGATTCTGATATTTATTGCTTGTTTGGTTTGTTTCAGACACTGAACGTCACTGTCAGCCGTCGCTATAACAACTGCCGCCTGTACATCAACAGCACTCTGATGGTCTCTGATGTCAGTCTGACACACAGCGGAACCTACACCTGTACTGCTGTCAATGAAGCTGGAGTCGCCATGGCAACCACACAGCTCAGAGTTCTGGGTAAGAACATTTGGTGGAAACACAAGATAATAACAAAATCACGTCACTTAAGATAATAATAACTTTCACCACTTCTAAATGGCTTCTAAATTAGCCTCAGCAAGATGGACAGACTGAATGTAGAGTGATATTTATTTCTATCTCTCCTCTTCCTCTTCTTCCTCACCAGATGGTCCCTACCTGAGGATCTACCTGCAGCCTTCCAACGCTAACACCAAGACCATAGAGGTCAATGAGGACCTGGTTGCTAACTTTAGTAGCATGCCAATGGAGTTGCAAGGACAGCAAGAAGCTAATATTAGCAGCGGTTCACTGGAAGTGAATGGGGAACTAATTGCTAATGTTAGCACCAATAGAATGGATGGGAATGGGGCTAGCAGTGCTAACATTAGCAGCATCAGCACAGTGGAGGTGTATGAAGGTCGAGATGTGATGCTGACCTTTGTGACAGAGGCGTATCCTCCAATCAGGAACCAGCGCTGGACAACACCAACGCACATCAACAACTGCAACAACAACACGGTTTATCAGGAAAGCTACGCTGCTAATGGTTACAGGTTAGCAAGCTAACACCTACCGGCTACAATTATCATATATATTCTACTGCAGGTCAAACTGAGACCTGCTACACCAACAATACCACCTTAAGGTTTGTTAAGGTGCATCTACCTCCCCACTTCGTTTTAGCGCTGGGGAAAGGTCTGGCTGAGCCCATCATCATTCTGGTTCAGGGGTACAAAACGCTCTGGCTTGCTTGTATTTCTTTAAAACAATCACAGTCGTCTTGGGCGGCACAGACAAAGGAAAGGGAGGATAATTCCAACTGAAATAGACGGCCAGTGACAGACTTATACCAAAAGCCTACATCCGGTGAGCCAGACTAGTTAAGGTGGAATTAATGGTAAAGGTGGTTTAGGTGGCATTTTTTATGTTTCAGGTCGGAGGCGAGTTTGCTGCTGCGGCGGGTTCGTCAGGAGGATCGAGGTCGATACTCGTTCCACTCCTCTAACTTGTTCTTCAGCAGCTTGCAGAACATTGACCTCCGAATTTACCGTAAGAAACTTTTCTTTCTCTTTCTCCTGGACCTCTTTATCATCTTCCTCCTTTTTTACTTTCTCCTCTTCCTCAGTGCCTCAGCTTTCCTTTTTCAACTTCTGATAATCACACAATCTATACATTTTGTCAACCTGTAAATCTTTAAATGTTGGTCAGGAGAATTTATTATCAGATTAAGAAATGTATCAAATAAAATGTGTCTTTCAGGTTCTCCGAGTGCCATCGTCAGTCTGGAGAACGACACTCTCACCTGCAGCAGTTCTGGATATCCACTACCCACAATCCTCTGGTACATGTGCCCTGGGGTCCAAGACACGTATGTACTAACCTGACTGATAGTGATAAGTTTTGCCAGCGCCCCCTACAGGCTGCAGAGTTCATTACGAACAACCTCCTGGTGATTTATCTGTTCTTAGAGTCTTAGAGCCGTGGGGCATGTAAGTTTGTCCTGAAGATGGCGCTAGAAGAAAGGTCATGGGGTCAGTACAATCTCATGGATCAGAGATGAGATGAGGACATTAAATCTGATTGTTTCATGTTAAAAGATCAAAACATCTGAACACTTTTCTTTCCTTTGTACCAAATGTATTATCTAAGCTTTGAGTAACAAAGACTTTCAGCAGAGCACGAGACACAACACTCTTTTGTTCAAAGAGATAAAAGTGTGCAGATGTTTTGATCATTTTTTTATTTTTTGTGTTTTCGTGATGTAACAGTTTTATACAGTTTTGTAATTCAAAGATAGCAGATTACATGTTACAATAAATACTTGCAAACTTGCAAAACACACTTTCTTTGAGTTGCTGTTATGTACACACATAAAACAAATAGACAAACACAAATGACTAAACAAAGCACCAAACTAGGGATGTTAATAATTAACCATTTAATTGTTAAGTGACAGTAAGAATTTTGACTGATGAATACTATCAGTTACACAGTTAAAAAAGTATTATTAATAGCCACGATGTTGCTACAGCTGCAACTACAGCCCCCCTCATCAAGCTAATGTTCCAGACAATACTCCCTCACTGAATCCTCTTGACCAGTGGAAAAGTTGGCTGTTTTATACAGCGCTGGAGGATTAAATGTGTGTCAGACTACGACGTGTGAATCCTCATGTTCTGTTGTTTGTGCTGCTTTTATTATAAACCCTTTCTTATGAAATAAAACTTTTGTTGTAGGCCTATTGGTCATTTGTTAATGGGCCACAGACATTCGTCCATTCGAGGGGCGGCTATTGGTCAGGAAAAAAATCTAAATTAGCATCCCTAACCCAAACACTGTGACCTTCATCTCCTCTGCAGTTGTGGAGACGTCTCGATCTACCAGGTTTCTCCTGCTGATGTGACCTCACAGGAGGAGGAGGAGGAAGTGAGGAAACATCTGACCCTCCCTGTGTCACCTGGTGATGATGTCACTTTGGAGTGTGTCACCTACAACCTCGAGGGAGTATCTCGCAAAGTCTTTAATCCTCGTAAGTGTCGAAGTTTAAATATATTGGGTTGTAAGAAAAACCTTGTATGTGATTGAACATATCGTCTTGTGTCGTGGTGTATTTAGGTTCTGCTGGACAACCTCCAATGTTCTTCACGGCGCCTCTGATTGGAGCTCTGAGTGCTACCATTGTCCTCCTCTTGCTCTTATTGGTCGTCTTTTACAAGTGGAGAAAGGTACGTTTACTGGTGATACTATTTAACATTTCGGATAATATATACAAGTAAATAACATGGACCAATGCCACAGACATTTATGCAAATACACAAAACACAAGAAAATGTAAACAAAATCACACAAAATACAAACAATAACACAATAATATAAAGCTTTCAAATCAAGATAGAAACCTGTCCAGGACCATTCATTTAACGTATTGACATATTTTGTTTTAAAAATGTATCAGTGGTCAGATTTTATTGGCCTCTTGCTCTAAATTTTATTCCACGATTAAATATCATCTTACCATCTTAAAAGACCTGTGAAGTTACACAATCACTTAAATGTGAAAACAACAGTCCATAAAGCTACCTGCAGCATAAAACAGTCTTTAATAAGTCTAAATGAATGTAAGTTTGTTTCAGTGACTTTATTTCTGCACTGAAGTGCATGTTTGCTCTATTGTCTGCAGCACGTCTCGGCTGCTAATGCTTCTAGCTTATTACTATGAACTGTAAAACACATCAACAACTGAGAAAATTGTTCTTCTTCTACTACTTCTAGTTCAAAATTTGCTCAACCCACTCAAAGGCACCACCTTGTACAATTTCCCCCCGGGGATCAATAAAGTATTTCTGATTCTGACCTGGTGGCTGAGGCTGTGCAGGACATTCACAATCATGAGGACTGCATAAAATACAAAATTCTGAACACCACAGCTCAGATAGACATGTTACAGATGCAACTGGAATTAATCTGAATTAAGTTGAATTGTATTTAAAAAAACAAATTGTGGGTCCCTTATAAACACTTAATACTTAATGTTCTTAAAGAGTTTTCAAATCATGCTGTTGGAGATTGATTGAAGTCCTGTGATAACTGAGGAAACAGATCTAATAGAAACATATATAACAGTATCATCTGCATACACGTGAGAACGACTCCTCTTTGTTCACTGTGACATGTTGAATATATTCACTCAAACACTGACAGATTTTTACTTTATCTTTATATACATGGATTCATTCAGTCATCACTGCTTCATCATGTTTCTACATCTTCTCTCAGAAACCCAAATATGAGATTCGCTGGAAAATCATTGAGAGCACTGACGGAAACAACTACATCTTTGTTGACCCCACCCAGCTGCCGTACAACTACAAGTGGGAATTTCCCAGAGACAAACTCCGCCTCGGTAAGAGACAGCGTTCAGTTCAATAACACTACATTATTCAGGATACAGCCAGGATTTGACTGAGGTCATTAGAGCTGCATGTGGCTTTTAAAGATAAGAAGTTCTTTTTATTATTATTATTTTTATATTATAATACTGAACCAATTGAACAATCGATTACTCAATCAAGAAAATGAATTGTCAAAAAGTTTGATAATCACTTTGTCATTTAAGTAATTTATCAGTCAAATGTTTTATATCACAGTAAACTGAATATCTCTGAGTTTTGTTGTTCAGACAAAACAACATATTTGTTGACGTCAACTTGGAACATTTTATGACATTTCATAGAAATTATTATTCGAGAAAATAATCAACAGATTAATATTGACAATAATCGGTAGTTGCAGCCCTGTAGTATTAACATAATTTCCAGACAAACTGTGTAGGAAGTGACAGCAGATTTTATTTTTAAATTTTAAAAAAATATGTGAAGGCAAAGAAAGCAGCCACTTTAAAACAAGTAGCTGAAGTGTATATTAAACACTGTTACCGTAATAATTAATTAATTAGATGTACCAGTGACCATTTTCTTTCAACCACGCAAACATTTTATAAGGCCACATATGCCACAGATTTGACCTGTCAAGGCATACTTTTCAAAATAAAAGTCAATGAAGTCACTGATAATTATCCTGTCAGACTGTTTCTAACAGCTAATTTCCTTCAAACTTAAAGTAAGACATAAACCTCACATCTCCCCCTCACTCTGTCAGGTGCTGTTTTGGGTTCAGGGGCATTTGGGAAGGTCGTTGAGGCGACAGCATACGGCCTGGGAACTGACAACAATGTCACCCGAGTCGCCGTCAAGATGCTCAAACGTCAGTCCACAAATCTTCATCTTCATAATCATTGTCGTCACATGTACTACACATTATTGTTGTGATGATTCAGATTTGTGTTTCATATGTTAATGAACAGCGAGCGCTCACTCGGAGGAACGTGAAGCTTTGATGTCGGAGCTGAAGATCCTTGGCCATCTTGGTTATCATGACAACATTGTCAACCTGCTGGGCGCCTGCACTCGAGGAGGTGATGACACATAAAACACATGTCAAACACATAAATATGACTTCTATTTTTCTACAAATGTGGGCTAAACTGCCACTGAAAATAGTCCCCAACTAGCACTCACTCCCCAATTACTAGCACTAGTAATTTCCTCAAACAGAAATTACTGAGCTTTTTTAAAAATGAAACTATATTTGTGAGGTGTTTTTAAAGATTCACATCTTCAGTAGGAACCAATCTTCGCCCTTACAAAACATCCTTGAACAAAGCCTGGAGTGAATGCACCTCTCTGCATCAACTGTTGACTTCAAGAAAGCATTCGATAGTGTTCACCACAGACCTGTACTCCTCCAGGACCCCGAGGAGAGCTGCATTCTCTCTCCAATCCTCCTTGTCTCCCTCATTGACTGGATCTTACATCAAACTACATCTGGTTGTTCTCAGAGAATCCAGTGGACCCCCTTCTCGACGACCTGGCTATCCGCTCATCCAACTACAGCCACCTTCAAAGTCAGATAGACTCAGCATGTATGCCAAACTGGCCGGTCTCCATAT
This sequence comes from Enoplosus armatus, assembly GCF_043641665.1. NCBI lineage: Eukaryota > Metazoa > Chordata > Actinopteri > Centrarchiformes > Enoplosidae > Enoplosus > Enoplosus armatus. Next base: position 180,016 of record NC_092192.1, on the reverse strand, counting down.
AAACATTAATTAAACCCAGGTCATCAACACGTCCAATTATGATCAATGGAGTGTCACTGGAGCATGTTGAAAACTTTACCTATCTTGGGAGCATTATCAACAGTGACAATGGAGTCAAGGAAGACATCAAAGCCAGGAGTAACAAAGCTAGAAGTGCCTTTAGTTAACATCTGGAAGCCTAAGGTCGACAGCCTCAAGACAAAGATGAGGTTTTTCGTGAGCAAAGTCTATACAGATTTATGGCTTAGAGTGCTGGAGGGTCATCCAAAATTCGCAAAACAAGGTTGATTCATTCCACCTGCCTCCACAGAATCTGTAGTATCTACTGGCCTAACACGATTTCAACCTGTATAAGATCACCCAGGACGAAGAGAATTAAGAAGGAACCAATGTGCTTGGAACTGAGAGCCACAGACAGGAAGTCAGACAGTACTGAGAGACGGACTAACATGTAGTTGGTTTGATTCTTTTAATTTATAACTTTAGAACTAAATGTAAAACTCTTGCTGCCTCCCACTTCCACTCATACACTTACGTACTCACTGTTTACAGTGTATGTTATACACTAATCATCACAAGTTTTCTTCATCACATTTCCCGTGTTGAACACATGACTGAACCATCATCTCTTTAACCTTTGACCTTTGACCCCTCTCCCTCCCACCAGGCCCCATGTTGATGATCACAGAGTACTGTAGCCATGGCGACCTACTCAACTTCTTGCGGGCTCACACTCAGGACTTCATGGCGTCCATTTTGAATATGGATGAAGTTGAGGGGGAAGCCTTCTATAAGAATATGGTCGCCCAGCACAGCAGGCTCAGGAGGTCTGAAATTAATCATTCAATTAAAACATTAATTAATTAATCTTTACAGTTTGTAGTTTATAATTCTGCTGTGGGTAATGGAATGAAAATAAATAGAATGTTACCTGCACAGTAGTCTCACATAGCCAGATCCATCTGCACACTTTATTTTAGCGCTGTGTCAACACTGGAGAAAGGCCTGGCAGAACCCATCATGATTCGTCACACCAGCATCACCTGTGATGACGTCACTAATGTGTGTGTGTGTGTGTGTGTGTTGCAGCGACAGTGGGATCTCATGCTGTTCTGAGTATCAAGAGATGCAGCCAGTTCTGAGTCCAGGACAAACACACTTGGGTAACCATCTGAACACACCTGAACACGCCTGAATACACCTGAACACACCTGAACACACCTGAGCACACCTGAACACACCTGAACACACCTGGGCACACCTGAACACACCTGAATACACCCGAACACATCTGAACACACCTGAATACACCTGAGCACACATGCAGTTTCTGTCTGATTACAGACCTGTCCAACTGTCTTCTTGTCTGTGTGTCTTTCAGGTATACAAACAGATAGTCTTTCTGTTGGTGACCTTATGAGGTTTTCCCACCAGGTGGCTCAGGGTCTGGACTTCCTGTCCACCAGGAATGTAAGATCACACACACGTTTGTCTTTCTGTACTTGTGAGGACCCCGATTGACAAACCCGTAACTTGAACCTAAACCAGATTCTAACCTGAACCAGATTCTAACCTGAACCTTAAAACCAGGTCCTTTGAAGTAGTGAAGACCGGCCAAAATGCAGAAATGTCCTCACTACAATTGTTTTAAACTGAAATTGGTCAGCAGCAATCAGCAGTAAAACTTTTCTAACAGTATCTCTCTGTCCACCTGTCTGTTTGTCTCTCTGTCCATGTGTCTCTCTCTGTCTGTCCGCCTGTCTGACTGTCAGTGTATCCACAGAGACGTAGCAGCAAGGAACATCCTGCTCACTGATCATCGTGTTGCAAAGATCTGTGACTTCGGTTTGGCCAGAGACATCCGCAACGACGACAGCTACATCGTGCAGGGGAATGTCAGTGTTTAAAGTCAACAATTAGCCTCGTCTGTTACCTGTTCAAACGTTCTTTAAACTAAAGAAACATATACTCAGCTGTTTAGAAAATAAATCTTAATATATTAGACTCTCAAACTGAATAAAAATGTTTGTTACCCCTTACCTGTTTCTCCGATAGTAGTTTCTATAGCAATAGATAAAAAACAGATGGAATCAGGTGAAACAGACGCATCACACACTGACTTCTGCTCCCTGTGTGTTTTATTGTGACACTTCCTGTGTGTTTTATTCTGACAGGCTCGTCTCCCAGTGAAGTGGATGGCTCCAGAGAGTATCTTTCAGTGTGTTTACACTGTCCAGAGTGATGTCTGGTCCTACGGAGTCTTACTGTGGGAGATCTTCTCTCTGGGTAACCATAGCGACACTGGACATGGACATCAACTCATCCAATCATATTGCAGCTCTGATCTTGACCAATATTGATTACACTTTACAAACAGAGCAGGTCTAGACTGACTCTTTAGAATATTATTACAGAGACCAACAGGTCCCACTATGAGAAGCACTATGGAGACAGAGGACAGGAAGAACTTCCTTTAAGAGGCAGAAACCTCGAGCAGAACCAGACTCTAGGTGGGCGAGAGAGAGAGAGACAAAGACAGAGACAGAGAGACAGACAGACAGAGATACAGACAGAGACAGAGAGAGAGACAGAGAGAGAGAAGACAGACAGACAGAGAGAGACAGACAGACAGAGACAGAGAGAGAGAGAAGACAGAGACAGAGAGAGAGAGAGAGAGAAGACAGAGAGAGACACACACAAACATAGAGACACAGACAGACAGAGATGTATAGCAGCACCAGCAGTAGCCATAGCAGCTATAATTATAACAACAAAACAATGGAAATATGATAATAGTAGTTACAGCTGTAATAATAACTGAGATATGATTAATGGTAGCAATAACAGCTTTAATAGTAAGAGAAATATGACTAATAATAATAACTGTAGTGATGAGAGTCAGGCAGGCCCATGGCGGCAGCAGCCAGGCGTACCAGGACCACGATCCACAGGAACCTGTGAGACGACAAAGCACAAAGAAACTCCGGGAAGATATAAAGTTAGTAACATGCATTGGAGGGACATGAATGTGTAAAGATGGAGAGGGAGAGGAGGAAAGCTCAGTGCATCATGGGAAGTCCCCCAGCAGTCTAGGCCTGTAGGAGCATAACTAGGGGCTGGTCCAGGCTAACTATAAGCCTTATCAAAAAGCAAAGTTTTAAGCCTACTCTTAAAAGTAGAGTGTGTCTGCCTCCTGGACCCAAACTGGGAGCTGATTCCACAGGAGAGGAGCTTGATAGCTGAAGGCTCTGGCTCCTGTTCGGCTTTTGGAGACTCTAGGAACCACAAGCATCCCTGCATTCTGGGAGCCTGACCAGTAAGAGCTTTGTAGGTCAGGAGAAGGATTTTAAACTCTATTCTGGATTTTACAGGGAGCCAGTGCAGAGACGCTAATACAGGAGAAATATGATCTCTTTTCCTGGTTCCTGTCAGTACACCTGCCGCAGCATTCTGGATCAGCTGGAGAGTCCTCAGGGACTTATTGGGACAGCCTGATAATAAGGAATTGCAATAATCCAGCCTAGACGTGACAAATGCATGGACTAATTTTTCTGCATCTGTTTGAGACGGGATCTTCCTGATGTTTCAGTGTTACAGAGGTGAAAGAAGGCAGTCCTTCAAGTTTGTTTTACGTGGGAGTTAAGGCATGCTTGGAGCTTAACTAACTGATGAGGTTCTTCTGGCTTGATCGATAAATATAGCTGAGTATCGTCCACATAGTAATGAAAATGTATGGAGTGTTTTCTAATAATATCTCCTAAAGGAAGCATATATAAGGTGAATAGTATTGGTCCAAGTACAGAACCTTGTGGAACTCCATTACTGACTTTGGTGTAGATGGAGGATTCATCGTTAACGTGTACAAACTGAGATTGATCTGATTAATACAACTTTAACCAGCTTCGTGCGGTTCTTTTAATGCCAATTAAATGTTCCAGTCTCTGTAGTAGGATATGATGGTCAATGGTGTCGAATGCAGCACTAAGATCTAACAAAACAAGTATAGAGACAAGTCCTTTGTCTGATGCTATTAGAGGGTCATTTGTAGCTTTCACCAGTGCTGCCCCTGTGCTATGATGAGCTCTGAAACCTGACTGAAAGTCCTCAAGCAACTTATTGTCATGTAGAAAATCACCCAGCTGGTTGGCGACTGCTTTCTCAAGAATCTTAGAGAGAAAGAGAGGGTTAGATATAGGTCTACGGTTGGCTGAAACCTCTGGATCAAGAGTGGGCGTTTTAAGAAATTAATTACAGCTACTTTAAAGGACAAGTCCATATGTCAGAACCAGGTCGAGGGTGTGATTAAAACAGTGAGTGGGTTTCTGTACACTCTGACAGAAGCCGATTGAGTCCAATAATGACAGAAACGCAGTACCAAGGCTATCCTTATCAACGTCCACACGAATATTACAATCACCTTTGTCTGTTTTAAGGACTAAACCTGATAAAAACTCTGAGAATTCAGATAAAAATTCAGAGTATGGACCTGGAGCGCGATAGACTATAACGAATAAGACTGGCTTCAGTGTTTTCCAGGTTGGGAGTGAGAGACTCAGAACAAGGCTTTCCAATGAGTTATAATCCAGTTTAGGTCTAGAGTCCATCAATAGGCTTGAGTCAAAGATGGCTGCAACTCCACCTCCTTGGCCGGTGCCTCGAGGGATGTGAGTATTAGTGTGACTGGGCGGAGTGGACTCATTCAGGCTGACATATTCTTCATGACACAGCCAGGTTTCTGTCAGACACAGTAGATCAATATGATTATCTGATATTAGCTCGTTTACTAATACAGCTTTAGATGACAGAGATCTGATGTTTAACAGTCCACACTTAATTTTCCTATTGTTTTGGCCTATAGCAGTGGTGGTCTTAATTTTTATTAAGTTTTTATTAATGAGTCCTCTCCTGTTTATTTTTGATTGAATTAATTTAAGTGGTCGGGGGGCAGACACAGTCATTATGGGGTTTTGGGTGGGTAACTGCTCTAATGGAAGCGCAGAGAAGCGTGTAGGACTGCGACTCTGCCTCCTGGTCTGGACTCTGGGTTGTCACGGTTTTGGTTCAGATTTGTAGATATGAGAGCCGCTCCATCCAAAGTGGGATGAATGCTTCGGACAGTCACCCAGCTTCCCTGGCTTCCCGGCTGCTCGGGAACTGCCGGGGGACGGCTAGCAGGAGTTACACTGGGTCTGTCCGCACCGGCTACTGGGGACTGGCTGACTACAGCCGGCTCCAACTCGCTGAGCCTCGCCTCCAGCACGCTAAATAAACTACATTTATTATGTTTACCACTATCACTAAAGGAGGTGGAGGAATAACTAAACATCTGACACACCGACAGGACAGAGCAGGAGAGTGAGGAGAGAGAGAAGCCATCGCTAGCTGTGAAGCTAATGTAACAGACAGAATAGTGTGTAAACAACTGTGAGATTAGCGAAAAAAGTCGCTAAAAGAAGGAGAGAACTATCAGTGTTCAGCAGAACTAGTGTACGTTTAAGTGGTTAGCGGGTGATTAGCCACTGTAATGAAATATATAACAAACAAATTGAACTTGTTTGAGCTACCAGTGACACAGAAACCGGAAGTGAAGCAGTACGCTTACCGCAGTATGTCAGCACGTCCACCTACTAGGCCTACTTAGTACCAATCTTAAGTGGTGGTTCAGTCCTGGTCGTCAGGTAGAAATGCAGGAATGTCTCTGCCGACGACAGTACCCATGAGCCTCAGCAGCCGTTGCTATGGAGATATCTTCATCCAGAACTGTGACATCAGAGTTACATCTCACTCAAATTGATTCAAATGTCTGAATTTACTCAAAGAGCCACCTTTGACTTCCCCCTGATATTATCTGCCCGGCAACAGAGTCTGAAGCTCTCTGATTGGATGCTTTTATGCTCTCTGAGACTCGTAGTTGACGAGTGTGTGTGTCTACCTGTCCAGGTAAGAGTCCCTACCCAAACGTTGCTGTGGATACCAACTTCTACAAGATGATAAAAGATGGCCGCCATATGGATCAGCCAGACTTCGCTCCAGCAGAGATGTGAGGATACAGATGGAGATTTATTTTAATGTTAATAAAGTTATTTTGAATCTAACAGACACCTGTCCTCTCAGGTATCAGCTGATGATGCTCTGCTGGAGTTTGGAGCCCACAGACAGACCAACCTTTAAAATGATTGGCCAGCTCATTAGCAGGCTCCTCCCCTCCACCAATGACTCATCGCCACATCACAGTGACCAGGTGAAGATAAATAGAACTGTCGTCCCTGAGCTTCGTCAGACGGGCTTCACAGAGTTGAAACAGTTTGTACCTGAACACATCTTCTCTCTCTTCTCCTCTCCAGCCATACAGGAACATCGATGAGTGCAGAGAAGAAGAGGAAGAAGAGGAGGAGGTCAGAGAAGGAGACGCACTGAAGAGAGGAGAAGAAGAAGAGCGCAGCCAGAGAGGTACTTTAACCAGGATGACATCAGCTGTTGCTAAGACAGTTTACGTGTATAAATCTGACTCCACCACCTTCTGATCCTCTCAGGGCGCCATTACGATGATGATGATGATGAGGAGGAGGAGGATGAGCCAATGATGAAGAACATCTACCAGCTGTCCTGATTGTCTCGTCCAAACAAAATGTGTTTCATTTCTCATGTTGTCTCCACTGCATGTAATAAGGCGTACAAAATGAAACTTTTATTCAAAGATTCAGAGTGAACATCTGCTACAACATGAAACCACAAACACACACACAAAGAGCAACAACCAAATTGTTCTGTGTATTTTGTAAAAACTTACAAAATTATATGAAAATAATTTTTGACAAGCCACGAACCAAACTCTAAGTTTGGTCGAGGGTGAAAACCACAAAATTTTTGTTGCATTGTTATGCCTTTATTAGAGATTTTGAGATGACGGTGAATGATTTAAGTATTTTAAATACAATCACAAAATGTAATTTTTCTATAACCAGACTGTTAAATAAAGTGTTTTTTTTAAAATACTAAATCTCACATTTTATTTATTCTTACAAAAACCTTTTCTCCGTGCACTGTGTCTGAATGTTGTTTCAAAGCCTTTTCTTCACTGACAGGTAAGGGATGTAATTCTGATTCTTTGTAATATTATATATCTGAAATATTTTTCATTTTCATTTATTCTCTTTATTGCCCCAAAACAGAATCAGCTTTATAAAATCCAACACGTGTCATATGTGTGTAATTGTAACGCATTATAAACCCTTGTTAATGTCATTAAACCCCACAAATTCTACAAAGGAAATGACCTGAGTCAAAATTCAGTTTAAAAGTGTGGAGAGACACAGCAGAGACTAACTCTAACTAAACTAAGGTTTAAAGTGCTTTGTCTTATTATGTCTGATTAACAGACATGTGTTCAGTTTGAATTCAGCAAAATTTAACCAGAGTTTGTTTTTGCTTTGTTTTTGTCTTTTGAACAATCTGTAACCTGATCCTGGGGGGTCGAACGAGTCCCCTCCAACTTCTGAAAAACATGAAGTTGTCCCCCCATAAATGGTTTCTAAATAATTAATGTAGTTAAAAATATACATTTAATAGAAGCCAACTCCAACACTTTTTGAAGATTTTGTTTTTGTTTTGTGCAAGAAAACATTCCACCTTAAAAGTTGCTGGTAGCAGCTGGTAGCCTTTGAGCGGCTCAGTGAATGAAATGACCTTAAAAATCATGTTACAACAAATATCGTCACCTTTTTTGCCTAAATCATCTCCTCCTGATGCTGGCCACCTCTGGTAAAATTGCCTGCATCCTCAGTTGAACAGATCATGCGAGTCTACCCCTGTAGTATAATGGCCTATGTCAAGAGTGTGACTTAGGCCGTTTTATTTTGCCTAAGTCAAAAGACAATGTGACTTAGGCAATTTTACAAGCTTTTCAAGATGGCGGCTACTTCAAGAAGAACGAAAATCTACCTAGCCACTGAAGTTATTTCCATGATTCAGGGCTCGTCCCCTATTGGTAAATGATGAGGTTTACTATAATATAGGCTAGGCTATAAATATTGCATAGTTATTTAGTCTTTTTATTCAGTCTTTTTAGTCAGCATTTTAGTCAGCAAAATAGCTAAGTCCACGAAGCTAGCATTTAGCAAAGAGTGGAAAGACTCCAGAATATGTGGCTGTTACAAGTGGTAGGCTTTCAGTTTTTGTCTCATTTTTTCCACATTCCATGATCTAATTAAGAAAGATTTGAAGCTAGAAATTATGTGTATAACTAAAAAATTACAAAGGATCCTCTTTACTTTTGTATTTTTATTTAATGAAAATCTCACTTGAACATAATATTAGTAATCAGAGTTGAAGGTTTAAATCAGAATCAGAATCAGAACCTTTTAAAAAGGTTTAAAGTCACAAAGGCATGTTCAAAAATCAGTAATTTATTCCTCTTATGTTACATAATTGACAGACATTGTTATTACAATGTCAATAGTCATCTATTGTCATAACCTTTTTGAGTGAAATTATTAATAAATATCATATATTCAATATTTGGTTCAGTTTTTTGTGTTTTCTGAAAAACCTGAAAAAATGACTTAGGCCATTATTTTAAGAGGGTGTCGATATAATCAATTACTTGTGTCGCTAACACAATGAGGTTTATATAGAAACAATAACAGTATTGCATTCAACCATAAATGGAGCAGGTCACTGTTTATTGTGTATTTACAAATACATTTATTTGTATTGGGTTTATTGACATACAAGTCTCATAGTGCAACAAAAAGCACTATAACACAATAAACCACATACAGTATACAGCATCAACCAGAACCTGACTGGACGGTTTTTCGATAATCTGAATGACAGAGTCAACGTCATCACAGATTACATCAAGTTTTGCTTATCAACCACCATCCCATTCCCAGTCAGAACATTAAAGAGGTATCCCAACTCAAAACCATGGATCGCTCCCCACATTAAACACACAGACATCAGAATCAGAAATACTTTATTGATCCCCGGGGGGATGTTGTTCAAGAGGAATAACAGACCTTTCACCGTAAAGACTGGATTTCCCTCAAAGCCAAAAACCACTCTTTGAAAGATGACATCAGGAAAGCCAAACTTAGATATAAGGACAAACTCAAACAAGAATTCAGCAATATGAACATCAAACAGGCTTTTCAGAGGGTGAGGAACAACAATAAATCCAACATACCATCACTCACGGACCTGGCCTTGTTCTCCAGAGTTCTGAACACTTTTTATGCCCGCTTTGCCACCTGCAAATGCTCCAACAAGTGCGAGAGACTGCTAAGGACCTTACCTTACATACCCCTGAGCAGACACACCCTACCCTCTTCACAGAGGAAGACATCTGGCAGCAGCTGGTGAGGTGCAAGCCTGGCAAGATATCCAAGGACAATTGCTCAAGACCTTTGCGATAGATCCCTCCAGATTGCATCAGTACCCGTTCTCTGGAAAACCATACCATAATACCAGTTCCCAAGAAACCCTGCCCCTCTGAACCAAACCACTACAGACCGGTAACACTCACCTCCATCTTGGCGAAAAGCTTTGAAAAATTGGTGTTAAATTCCATCCTCCCTGTTGTCAGCCCACAATTAGACTTGCACCTGTATATAAAACCAAACCAGGGACGGAGGATGCTGTGGCATGTCTCCTCCATACCCTCCTTCAGCACTTGGACTTGGCCACTATGCCAGGGTTCTATTCATGGACTTGAGCTCTGCCTTCAACATCATCCAATGCCACCAGATGATCAGCAAACTCATCCATCTCCACGTTCCCCCTCCCCTCATCTGCTGGGTGCACAGTTTCCTTAGCAACAGACTCCAAGCCGTCAGAGTGGGCACCACTACATCACCCACCATCATCCCCAACACCGGAGCCCCCCAAGGCTGTGTTCTGAGCCCCTTCCTGTATACCCTCTACACTAATGACTGTCTCAGCCCCTCCCCGATTACACAGTATTTTAAATATTCAGATGACACAGCCATACTTGCAATTTTGAAGGACAATAACTCAGTCATGGCTTATCAGCACTCCATCTCCCACTCCACTCAGTGGTGCACACAGAATCAGCTACTCCTGAATGTCACCAAGACTAAGGAACTCATTGAAAACGGCAATAAACCCAGCATCCCCACTGCCACATCTCCATCAACAGTGAGCCAGTAGAAATGGTGGAGAGCTTCAAGTACCTTGGATCACCCGTAAACAATAAACTCTTGAAGAAACTCAAGGCCCTCTAAGTCACACCCCACCATCTGCTCCTGTACAGGATCATCCTGTAAGTCCCTGAGGACTCTCCAGCTGATCCAGAATGCTGCGGCACGTGTACTGACAGGAACCAGGAACAGAGATCATATTTCTCCTGTATTAGCTTCGCTGCACTGGCTCCCTGTAAGATCTAGAATAGAGTTTAAAATCCTTCTCCTGACTTACAAAGCTCTTACTGGTCAGGCACCATCATATCTTAAAGAGCTCATAGAACCCTATTACCCCACTAGAGCACTGCGATCCTAGAATGCAGGGTTGCTTGTGGTTCCTAGAGTCTCCAAAAGCAGAACAGGAGCCAGAGCCTTCAGCTATCAAGCTCCTCTCCTGTGGAATCGGCTCCCAGTTTGGGTCCGGGAGGCAGACACACTCTCTACTTTTAAGAATAGGCTTAAAACTTTGCTTATTGATAACGCTTATAGTTAAGGGCTGGCTCAGGCCTGCCTGGACCAGCCCCCTAGTTATGCTGCTATAGGCCTAGACTGCTGGGGGACTTCCCATGATGCACTGAGCTTTCCTCCTCTCCCTCTTCATCTTTGCACATTCATCACAGTCCAATGCATGTTACTAACTTTATATCTTCCTGGAGTTTCTTTGTGCTTTGTCGTCTCACAGGTCGCTGTGGATCGTGGTCCTGGTACGCCTGGGTGCTGCTGCCATGGGCCTGCCTGACATCTCATCACTACAGTTATTATGTTTAGTCGTAGTTCTGTTACTATTGAAGCTGTTACTGCTATTATTAATCTCAGCTACTATTACAGCTGTAACTACTATTATCAGTCATATTTGCAGTATTATTATAATTATAGCTACTATTTCTACTGCTAGTGCTGCCATACATCTCTGCCTGTCTGTCTGTCTGTTTGTCTGTCTGTCTCTCCCCCTCTCTCTTTCTCCCTCCCTCTCTATGTCTCTCTCTCTCCCTCTCTCTCTCAAACCCAACCGGTCAAAGCAGATGACCCCCCACCTAGAGTCTGGTTCTGCTCGAGGTTTCTGCCTCTTAAAAGGAAGTTTTTCCTTGCCACTGTCGCCAAAGTGCTTGCTCATGGTGAGAACTGTGGGGTCTCTATAATAACATTATAAAGAGTCGGTCTAGACCTGCTCTATTTTGTAAAGTGTCATGAGATGACTTTTGCTGTGATTTGGCGCTATATAAATAAAATTGAATTGAATTGAATTGAAATCCTCCTCTACTGTTCCACATGCTACTACAAAATGTTACACTCATGTCTTACGATGTTTGATTTGAAAGAGAACTTATTCTTATTGATTATAACTACTCTAATAATGTATTAACTCTCCCTGCTCTTTCATTCGTTTCTATCTGCCGGATGTCTCTCATTTTTCTCTGACTCACTCAGTGTTTTATCAGAGTGATTGCTGTTTGTGGTGCTTTAACTCAGTTAACAGTTGAGGTGGTTCATGCATCTGATCAGGATGCCTCCTGGGCGCCCTCCTTTTTCCAGGCACATCCAATTGGTAGAAGACCCCCCAGGATAGACCCAGAACATGTTGGAGGGACTACATATTTCATCTGGCCTGGGAACGCCTCCCCAGGAAGAGCTGATAAACTTTGCTGGGGAGAGGGACATCTGGACTACCTTGCTTAGCTTGCTGCCACCGCTACCCGGCCCCGGATAAGTGAAGGAAAATGGATGGATGGATATTAGAGGACACTATACAAACTACTACAGGACATCGTACAAAATACTACAGTACACTATACAAACTACTACAGGACACTGTACAAAATACTACAGGACACTATACAAACTACTACAGTACATTATACAAAATACCACAGGACACTGTACAAACTACTACAGTACATTATACAAAATACCACAGGACTACATTTTTTTATAATTAGAACATTAGCTGATGATGAGGAGGAGGAGGAGGAGGAGGAGGAGACATGTCACCTGTCAGGTGAGTGCAGAGGGGGTGGGGCCACATTAAAGATAAAGATTACCTGACAGGTTTACTGCTGCTGGACTTTAGATTCTGATAAACAAGAAACTCAACAACAAGAAGTACTTCATGTTGTTGTTGACATCATTAATATTCAATTAAAAGGTGAGGTAAGTAATATTTGATCCACTTAATTATTGATTATTTAGATTTATTTAATGTTTGATTGCTAGCTGACAGCTGAAGACCTCTGACAGGTAATTTCTCAGTTTTAGACTCTGATTCTTTGGGTCATCATAAAGATCAACAAGTTAATAATATCAACATGACGACGCAGAGCGATGTTTTCATTTCAAAGAATAGTCACGTCTTTTTCAGTATATCTGTATATTTTATAATATAAAGACAGTCAATAGTTTATCTCCTGTGACTCGTTCCAGCAGCAGAAATACTGTTAATGATTATCAGTAACTGTAGTGATTATCGGCTTCCACATTGATGAGTCATTAGTCATTTTCAGCTCAATAAAAGCTGATCACAGATCAGATTCAGAGTCCAAGAGGACGACCAGTCAGTGTGTAACTTCAGATTTTACTAAACAGGTGAGAAACAAACTGAAGAAAACTAACAGAACAGCTGATCTGAAGTCTGCTGCAGGTACATTCATTTCACCTAGGTGAGTCTGTTTCTTTGTCTTCTCGGCTGACAGGAAGTGGAATCACTTACCTTTAAGCTTCAACAATTAAACACATCAAAATGAGATCTTTCAAAGTAAAAGTCTGTTTAAAAGAAAATGTGTTTCTGTCATGGAAACAAGGAATTTAATTTTCCTCTTTTAAGACTTTAACTTTGAAAGATTTCCACAAGATATGTCACTCATTCACTCACTCATTCATTCATTCTTTAACTTCTGATGAAGCAGATTATGTTTGATATGATGAGTTTTGGGGTTTAAAGTTTTAATATGATAATTTGAACTGATTAATTCAGTAATTCTGTTCAGTTAATAAGAAAAAAGTGTTTTTGATTGATGCAGTGATATATGGATCTAGCGATCGATTGGTGTATTGATTGGTGCATTGATTGATGTATTGATTGATTATGTGTTGCAGCTGTCAGTATGAATCGCGGTCTGTCGTCTTCAGAGTTTCTCTTCAGTGTCGTGTCATCTCTTCTTCTGGTCTGTTGCGTCGGCCTGATCATAGTTTCATGGATCAGCCTGAAGCCTGAAGGTAAACACAGAGTCTGGTTTTAATAAACGGATCAGGTGTCAGCAGATATTATTGATTAGCATGTTTTTGTCGTGTGTGTGCCGAGGTGCCGTTGAGCCAGCAGTGCTGACTGGTCGGATGGTGATCATAGAGGGAGCGGTTTTCTCCGAGGAGCTGAAGAACTTCAGCAGTCTGCACTTTAAATCTCTGGCCTTTGACATCCAAAACCTGGTGAGATCACAGGCTTTTATTTTGAAAATACCCGATAGCTTTAAACTCCAGTAACTGTAGTATTGATCAAAGTATTGATCAGTGTATCTGTGTGTTTGTCATGTTGAACATTTGTGTGAATTTAATACTGCTATGCCACTGACACACCACATACTGGCCAAGTAAGGGAGCTAAAAAATACACACCATAAAGAATACACTACGTACTGACACTATAAAGTACACACTAAGTATGGACGCAATAAAGTACACACAAAGTATCGATACTATAAAGTACACACAATGTATCGATACTATAAAGTACACACTATAAAGTACACATTAAGTATGGACACACTAAAAACACACTGTAAATATACACTGGGTATGGTAAATGGTAAATTAATGTCATCACCCTTATAGCACTTTTTCAACATCAACGGTTCCCAACGCGCTTTACAGTTTGGTCTCATTCTCACACCGATGGCGACTGAGCAGCCGTGCGAGGTAACTTAGACAACTTGGGGTTCAGTGTATTTCCCAAGGACTCTTCGACATGTGGGCAGGGCTCTACCCTGCTATACCTCCCGTGTGACAGTGGTAACCACTGCACTACCATGCCGACCATGTATGGGTTCTATAAAGACACACAATAAAGTACACACTAAGTATGGACACTATAAAGTACACACTAAGTATGGACTCTTTGAAGTACACACTATAAAGTACACACTAAGTACGGACTCTATAAATACACACTATAAAGTACACACTAAGTATGGACACTATAAATACACACTATAAAGTACACACTGTGATCTATAAGTTTGATCGATCAGGTTTAAATGATGTCACAGTCTGTCTGCAGGTGTCACCTGATCACAGTCTGACCTCTGATTGGTCGACAGATATCTAAGGCGTTTGGTCACAATGAGCTCAGACATCTCTTCAAGTCCTGTCAGGTTTTAGACTTCAGGTCAGATATATGATCAATCACATCATTATCAATCAATAATCAATTTACTAATCAGTAACAGCTGTTGGCAGCAGCTCTGATTTATACTGATTGACTGATTGTTTGATTGATTGATTCATTAAATGTTTATTGATGTGTGTGTCCTCAGTCAGGGGAGTGTGGTGGTGACCTTTGACCTCTGGTTCGATCAGTTGATTGATGTGAAGGAGGCAGAGCAACAGCTGGGGGCGGGGCTTCAGGCTGGGGCCACAGGATTGGTGATCGACAGGAACAGCATCCAGATCAAAGGTGACGCGGTGATGTCACTGTGAGATCACAGCATCCCCAAATTTAAAACAACTTTAGTTAGAGTTTAGAGACCAAACAGAAAAAAGGTCTTCGAACTCAAGTAAAGTAAATATCAGGATCATTTCAGGAAGTAACTGTGACTCTTTTCCTGCAGAGAAACAAGACAAGACAACAGCTTCACCGACAGTTGTCACACCTCCAGCAGGTGAGAAAATTCTCTTTAAACTCTTGTTAACTCAAAGATCTGACATTCAGAGAGCTTTGTCTTCAACATCAGAATCACCACGAGTAGATTTTCTTAAACAAAGTCACTAAAACTAAAAGAATGAATCATATAATAAAAATCAATCTCATGATGTTACTTTTAGTTGTTGCTGTTTTCATTGTAACTTTCTTCTCACATCTTTGATCTTAATATTTGCCTTTAAAGTCATTGTTTCTTTCCATGACTCTATCTGTTTTATTAAAGATGTTAAACTCATGTTTGTCTTTGTGTCCACAGTAATGTGTCCTCCTCATCAGACGCCGTGTGCTGATTGGTCGATGTGCGTTCTGATCTATCAGCTCTGTGATGGAGTCCATGACTGTCCTGATGCCTCAGATGAAGACGCAGCTGGCTGTGGTCAGTGATGCTTATATTAAAGGCTTCATGTGAGAAACATTTACAGGAGCTGCAGTTTAACAGACGTCAGGAGAATTAGCGGGTTTTAATTATATCATTATTTATCGTTGTTGATATTAATAATTAAGTTTCTCTGTAAGCAGGAGTGAACAGGATATAAATGGTTGATCTCAGATGTTTCAGACAGTTCAGGTGTTACTGAAGGATCAGACTTCCTGTGACATCATCACTCTCATCACCATAGCGACCGCATGTGACGGTCAGTTCGTGCTGAGAGGTCCGAGCGGTTCGTTCAGTTCATCAGACGTCTCAGAGACGTACAACAGCAGCAGCTTCTGTCGCTGGATCATCAGGTACAACATCAGCTCACACACACACACACACACACATCTCTGTGGTTGAACGCTGCTGTACAGATGATGTCATTTATTACCTGCACTCAGGGCTGTGGAACAGTTGATTATTGATCATTGATCAGAAGGTTCATATGACTGTCACACTGAATCCATCAATAACTCAACGAGTTCAGCTCTCGGCAGATCACTGGCGGGAGACTTCAACAATAAAACTGAAACAGGAATTAGTTTTATTCATTTCCTTCTAACAGTAAAACAAAGTTGTTGTTTTCAGGGTCGATCAAGGACTTTCTGTTCGGATCAACTTCCATCAGTTTGAATCCGAAGAAAACATCGACACTCTGAGACTTTATGAAGGAGTCGGAGCAGACAAACACCTGACAGGTAAACACATACACACACACACACACAGAGGACTGCTGCATTAACTCACATTTTAATATGATTTGCAGCTGAGCTCTCAGGCTCCACCCCTCCTGGCACCGTGTGGCTGCTGACCGACCAATCAACTGTGGAGTTTACTTCTGATGGCGTCAACAATCTGTCAGGGTTCAACGCCACCTACAGCGCCGCCAACACCTCCACCCTCCTAGGTAACTTTACTTCACCTGTCAATAGGAAATATACAACTGTATACTGTAACTGACCCTGTGTGTGTGTGTGCGTGTGTGTGTGTGTGTTCAGATGAGCAGAAGCTGACGTGTACCTTTGAGCAGGGCATGTGTCTCTGGAGGCAGGAGCAGGACGATGATGGAGACTGGATTCGAACCCGCCGCTCCACATTTCCTCTGCTGAGTGGCCCGAGTGTCGATCAGACACTAGGCAACAGCTCAGGTGGGTTCAACATTATGATGATGTCAACAGAGTAAATACAGTCAGAACAGCAACAAACAACAGACACAACAACCATAAACCAAGCTGAAATA
The DNA here is from genome assembly GCF_043641665.1 of Enoplosus armatus. Lineage (NCBI taxonomy): Eukaryota > Metazoa > Chordata > Actinopteri > Centrarchiformes > Enoplosidae > Enoplosus > Enoplosus armatus. The sequence continues at coordinate 163,248 of NC_092192.1, read as the reverse complement.
AACAAATAGGATAATAAAAATAGGAAAAACAGATAAGAAAACTGAATAAGAATTGAATAAGAAAACAGATCAAACAGGAAACTGTGATTTAAATCATTCTGCAATAAAATTATCATTATTTTCCATATTGTTGTTGTTGTTGTTGCTGTTGTTTGTGGTGCTATCAGTAGTATTGATTAGTCTTGTGAATTTGTCAGGTTTCTACATTGTCACTCCTCGTAGTCCGGGCCAATGGCTGAAGAGCTTCAAGATCCACAGCCTCCCTCTGACTCCGTCCACACAGCCCATGTGTCTGAGCTTCTGGTAAACAACAGGAAAATAAACAAATACACATGTATTATTCACAGAACACACTTCATTACTAAGATACTCAATGTGCTTTACATTTCACTGCAGTAAAAAAGAATAAAAATAATAACAAATAACATATATTTATACATACCTGTAATACCTACATACATACACACACACAGGTCAGAAATATACATAAACAACTGGAGAATAAACAAATAAACATGTGAACATCACGACAATAAACAAATGAATATGTAAACAACTGAAAAATAACCAAACATGTAAACATCTGGAAAATAAACAAATAAAAATGTGAAAACGGAAGAAATAAACAAACATTTAAACAATGGAATAATACATAGGTAAACAAGTAAACCAGATAATATGACAAAAGATAAACAAGTAAACATGTAAAACAAACAAAAACATGTAAACAAACACCTTTAAAATGATTGCAAGTAAACAAACTAGTAAACAAATACACAAGACAAAAAGTCAACTAGACAGGAAACCATCTGACTGTCTGCAGGTATCACATGTTTGGAGAAGATGTCCATCGTCTCACAGTCCTGCTGCTCCGACCATCTCCATCTCAGTCTGAACCTCACGTTACCGTGGCGTTCCAGCGAGACGGTAACTATGGAGACAACTGGAACTACGGCCAAGTGACCCTCAACCTGATGACAGAGACCACGGTCAGTGACATCACACAGGTAGTCCACAGACTGATCAGTTTATTAATCCTGATCAGCAATAAGTTGAATTAGTCAGCTGATCAATAACTGATAACTGATGAGTGTGACCTCTGACCTCTAAAGGTGGTGTTTGAAGCTCTGAAGAAAGGAGGGATGAGGAATGACATTGCTTTGGATAACATCACACTGACCTCTGATGCGTGTGGCCCCGCCCCCCCTGAACCGACCAATGTGCTGCCTCCAACGACCACGCCCCCTTTACCAGGTGAAACCTATACACGCCCCCTGTTATTATTATTATTATTATTATTATTAATATTCACATTATTATTAATATTTAGTGTATTGTTACATATTTAGGACCAGAGACGGAAAGTCCTGCAAGGACCCTATTGGAATTGCATGGATTCTTTTTTTTAACCTTTTTTTTCCTACACATGATGCTCACGAGTCAGAAGGGTCCTGTGCATGTGGCAAAATAGCTCGATAGCGCCCCCTATAAAATTTCAGTGGAGGAGCCCTTGTGGTATGTTTCACCTAGATGTACCAAATTTGGTAGGCACGTGTATCATGCCGAGCCTCTTGGAGCCATGCCCTAATCCCAACAAGTCAGCCATTTTGAATTGACTGTGCAATGTGAATGCATTTTTCACAATTTACAGGCTCCGTCCCAAATCCTCCTAGAGATTTAATCTGATCAATTTCAAATTTGGGAAGTGCAATCAGTGCCACATAGTGGACACAGGAAGTGATAGAACATATGCAATACGTTTTGACTTCTGTATTATTTATATAATCTGGTTTTATGATGTATATGTGTGCAAATAAAAATCTAAAACTAAGTCTACATTATATTATATTATAAGAATATTGTTTTATATTATTTTGTATATTTTCTGTATGTCTTAGTAGGAAAAGTGATTTATGTATTTGTATTATTTATGTTTATTGGTAATTGAATCTGCTGTAACTGTGCAACTTTCTGAAATGTTAATGATTATTGTTAATCATCACACACACATGACAGCCTGGATTTTCTTTTCTTTTCAGTCAAAATGTTATGACTGTATCATCAGTTCATGTCAGTGTTCATACACCTGTGTGTGATATGGATTCAGTCTGACTCCAAACTCTCTGCTCTGATTGGTCCAGCTGACTGTGGAGGACCCTTTAACCTTTGGGAGCCAAACTCCACCTTCAGCTCCTCAAATTACCCACAATCCTATGGGAACAAGGCTAAGTGTGAGTATACCTCTGTCCAGGCTCATTCCAACTTTTACTTCTTACTTAAAGGGGACCTCTTATGCTCTATATCATGGGTCACTAACAGGCGGACCGCGGTCCGAGTCCGGACCCAGACACCGTCCTATATGGACCCAGACCTATAATCAATAAATTATTAAGGGATTTTAAATTTTGACGGCGCGCTTCTATTTTAACCGGCGCAGCTTTTCTAGTCTTTGCGGCACTGGTTTAGCGGCTCAAGAAACTCACAGACCAATTGCATACGAGTTACGCCAGCCCACGTGACGCTACTCAGCCAATCAAATCTGTGCATTCCAGGCGATAAACATTGCGACTCTGAATACAGACAGACGAGAGAGGTGAGAGGCGAGTGACAGATGATAAGACGAGTGAACAACACAGGGAGAGAAGACACATTATTTATTGTGAAATTGGTTGAGACTGTGAAGTCAAGATGTGAAACAGTTAACAAAGAAAAAGGGAAACTCAAGCTGCTGCTACACTTTATTTTGTTTTTCTAAAATTAAGCACTTTATTTTAAGATGCACAATTTTTCAAAAGCTATTTTATTTATTTTCTCTATTTTATTTTTAAATGCAGCCCTTCTTTTAGTTAATGAGAGAAGAACATTATACATATCTACAGTATTATATATCTGTATAGTTCAATGTTAAGTGACAGTAAATATGGTCAAAATGTTTTTGAATTGTACTTTCTTTATTTGATTTGACAGTCAGTTGTTGATTACATGCAGACGTTGATACAACTACTAGGCTACTTCAATATATATCACACTAAATCACAACGCAAGTTAGACATTATGATTTTCCGGACCTTTGCTTGAGGAAATTTTCTCTAATTGGACCTCTTCGAACTTTAGTTGAATACCCCTGCTCTATATGTTTATTCTGGGACTCCACTAGAGCAGCTTTGCATGATCCACAGATCTAATAAGTCCTTCTTCATCTTATTGTGGCCCTTCATGCAGCCCCTCAGTTCACCCTTTGTCTGACACAGGCCGTCTGAGTTCCTGTCCCTTCAAGGCCCGCCTCCCTAAAAGCCCACTTTCTTCTGATTGGCCGACTCCTTGCAGCCCAGGAGGGGCAGGGAGACGCCTCTCAGCCCTGAGCACAGCGCGCCGCTTCATACTGAGCTGCTGTGGTCGACTGCATGACAGAAACAGTAACTTAGCTTGGAAAATAGAGATATGGGGACTGAATGTGATGAACTTCCTGTTTATCAGACCACAAATGAGACAAGAAGTAGGTTGGAAAACGATAGATTACTGTACAAAAACACAACTTTATAACTTTAGCTAACTGTAGCTGCTGTTAGCTCAGTTAGCTTGGAGCACCAAAGACTGTTGGTGTTTAGCTAGCTAAGAGTATAGATATAGCTAAGAGGGCCACTAGATGCACAGCTAACTAGCTAACAACAGCTACAGTTAGCAGTTGTTACAGATTACTTAAGCAACTAAGTTAGCTAACATTAGCTATCAATAGACAAATGTGTTATTTCTTCGATAAATAACTACATGGTCTTTAAGATCCACTCCCTGATTTGGCCTGAAAATGTCCGTCATGTTTACCTGATGTTTGGAACCTCAACTGTAACCTGTGTGTTGTTACTGTAATTACCCATGATCCTCTGCTGCTACAGGTCTGTGGATTCTCCACACGAGCGAGGGTCGGAACATCCAGCTCCACTTCCTGGATTTTGACATTGAAGCAACCTATGACATTGTAGAGGTGCGGGACGGGGCCGGTCCAAAGTCCACTTTACTGGGTGAGGCTGTGTTTTACCCAGAATCCTTTTCAGCTTCGTCCTCAGCAGGATATATGTGTGTATGTGACTTTATTCCAGTTTATTCTGCTTCAGCTATTAACTTGTTTTGTTTCCAGCTGTTCTCACCGGCAGTGATGGCCCTGCCCACGATTTGTTCTCAACAACCAATCAGATGGTAGTTTGGTTCTTTACGGACAGCTCGGGTCACGGCCGAGGATTCAGAGCCAAATTCACCTCTGGGGTCAACCTGGGGTCACCAGGTGAGGTCAGGGTCAGAGGTCAGAAGGTTGAAGCTCTGGAGACTGCAGTGTATTAAAACATGAATGAAAAGACAGTAAACACCAGTATTATTAGTATTATTATTGATTATTTATTAATGTGGTTTGTGAACAGCCCCGTGTGAAGTTGATCAGTTCCAGTGTCAGACTGGAAGTTGCATCCATGGTAACAGTCAGTGTGACGGCGTGGTTGACTGTCTTGATGCCTCTGATGAAGCTGACTGCGGTGAGTCGATCAGGAGCTTCTCTGACGATCACAATATATGTCAATACTGACGTCACAGAGATTAATTTCAGTGTTTTCATTGGTTTAGAAACTAGTGAACTCATCTGATGTCATTTTATGTTTCCTGCAGTTGGTTAAATCTTCCCACTTTACATTGGCTGGCATGGAAAGGACTGAACCCCCAATAGAGTCCTGCAGGGATGACGTCTTTATGTAGGTCAACCCTGAAGTTAGCATCGCAAGTTAGCATTACTTTCACTTTCAAACAGCCAATGAGATTCTTCTTCTTGAATTTTGGATTATTACAGAAAATAAACATTTATGATACTGACATGATAGATAGATAGATAGATAGATAGATAGATAGATAGATAGATAGATAGATAGATAGATAGATAGATATGTCTGTATTGCACTATTGCATATGAGTATATATGTATTGCACTGACATTTAAAGAATAAGTAATAATAATGAGGTAGTATGTGTAGAAGCAGGTCCAGAGTTTCAGTCTGTTTCTTCTGAGTGTCTGACACTCAGAGGGAGGAGTTGAACAGTTTGATGGCCACAGGCAGGAATGATTTCCACATTACATTATGTTATTTTACATTATGTTCCATTTTTGTTACATTTGATGTAATTCAATTCAATTCAATTTTATTTACATAGTGCCAAATCATGACAAAATTCATCTCATGACAGCAGGTCCAGACCAACTCTTGATAATGTTATTACAGAGACCCAACAGTTCCCACCATGAGATAGAGAGGAAAAACTTCCATTAAGAGGCAGAAACCTTGAGCTGAACCAGACTCCAGGTGGGCGAGAGAGAGAGACAGACAGAGAGAGAGAGAAAGACAGACAGACAGGGAGAGAGACAGACAGAGAGAGAGAGAGAGAGAGAGACAGACAGACAGACAGACAGACAGACAGGGAGAGAGACAGACAGAGAGAGAGAGAAGACAGACAGAGTGAGACAGACAGAGAGAGAGAGAGAGAGACAGACAGACAGGGAGAGAGACAGACAGAGAGAGAGAGAAGACAGAGATAGCAGCACAATAGCAGCTATAATTATAATAATAATGGAAATATGACTGATAATAGTAGTTACAGCTGTAATAATAACAACTAAGATATGATTAATAACAGCAATAACAGCTTTAATAATAACAGAACTACGATTAATAATAATAACTGTAGTGATCAGAGTCAGAACCAGGACCACGATCCACAGGAACCTGCGAGACGACAAAGCACAAAGAAAGTCCGGGAAAATATAAAGTTAGTAACATGCATTGGAGGGACATGAATGTGTAAAGATGGAGAGGGAGAGGAGGAAAGCTCAGTGCATCATGGGAAGTCCCCCAGCAGTCTAGGCCTATAGCAGCATAACTAGGGGCTGGTCCAGGCAGGCCTGAGCCAGCCCTTAACTATAAGCCTGATCAGAAAGCAAAGTTTTAAGCCTACTCTTAAAAGTAGAGAGTGTGTCTGCCTCCCGAACCCAAACTGGGAGCTGATTCCACAGGAGAGGAGCTTGATAGCTGAAGGCTCTGGCTCCTGTTCTGCTTTTGGAGACTCTAGGAACCACAAGCAACCTGCATTCTGGGAGCAGAGTGCTCTAGTGAGGGTACTATGAGCTCTTTAAAATATGATGGTGCCTGACCAGTAAGAGCTTTGTAGGTCAGGAGAAGGATTTTAAACTCTATTCTGGATTTTACAGGGAGCCAGTGCAGAGAAGCTAATACAGGAGAAATATGATCTCTTTTCCTGGTTCCTGTCAGTACACGTGCCGCAGCATTCTGGATCAGCTGGAGAGTCTTCAGGGACTTATTGGGACAGCCTGATAATAAGGAATTGCAATAATCCAGCCTAGACGTGACAAATGCATGGACTAATTTTTCTGCATCTGTTTGAGACAGGATCTTCCTGATGTTTTAATGTTACAGAGGTGAAAGAAGGCAGTCCTTGAAGTTTGTTTTAAGTGAGAGTTAAAGGACATGTCCTGATCAAAGACAACTCCGAGATTCCTCGCGGTGGCGCTGGAGTAACAATATCCTTAGATACTGTGTTTCTGAAGTGTTCAGGGCCAAAAACAATAACTTCTGTCTGTCCAAGTTCAACATTAGATGATTGCAGGTCATCCAGGTCTTTTTAAGGCATGCTTGCCTGATGAGGTTCTTCTGGCTTGACCGATAGATATAACTGGGTATCGTCTGCATAGCAATGAATGTTTATGGAGTGTTTTCTAATAATATCTCCTAAAGGAAACATATATAAGGTGAATGAAATTGGTCCAAGCACAGAACCTTGTGAAACTCTGTGACGACTTTGGCGTACATGGGGGATGTACAAACTGAGATCGATCTGATAAATACGACTTTAATCAGCTTAGTGCGGTTCCTTTAATGCCAATTAAATGTTCCAGTCTCTGTAATAGGATATGATGGTCAATGGTGTCGAATGCAGCACTAAGGTCTAACAAAACAGGTACAGAGACCTTTGTCCTTTGTCTGATGCAGTTAGAAGGCCATTTGTAACTTCCACCAGTGCTCTGAAACCTGACTGAAAGTCCTCAAGCAACTTATTGTCATGTAGAAAATCACACAGCTGGTTGGCAACTGCTTTCTCAAGAATTTTAGAGAAATAGGGAGGGTTAGATATAGGTCTATGGTTGGCTAAAACCTAACCTCTTTAAGCAGCCAGGTTGGGATGGGGTCTAAGAGACATGTTGATGGCTTAGATGAAGAAATGGTTTTTAGTTATTTGGTGAAGGTCGATGGGAGAAAAGCAATCTAAATATACATCAGGTTTTACAGCTGTAACTGTTCTCTCTCACACAAACCAGGTAGTTTCAGTGTCTCAACTCAACCACACCTGAAGCAGTCAGGTGTCAGATAAAAAAACAGTCAGACGAGGAACTGACAGAAAACCAGAACAACTTTAAACTGACTGACTTACATAGGTGCATGTGTGTTTCAGTTATGTTGCAGGTGAACGGTTCCACTCGTCTCCAGTTTCAACTTGTTTCCTCTCTGTTCACTGTGTGTGCTGACACCTGGAACACTCACCTGTCTGACTTCACCTGTCAGTACCTAGGATACAGGTAACTCTCACCTCTCTGACTTCACCTGTTGTTACCTAGGACACAGGTAACACTCATCTGTCTGACGTCACCTGTCAGTCCACAGGATACAGGTAATTTTCACCTGTCTGACTTCACCTGTTGTTACCTAGGATACAGGTAACACTCACCTGTTTGACTTCACCTGTCAGTACCTAGGATACAGGTAACACTCACCTGTCTGACGTCACCTGTTGTTACCTAGGATACAGGTAACACTCACCTGTTTGACTTCACCTGTCAGTACCTAGGATACAGGTAACTCTCACCTGTCTGACTTCACCTGTTGTTACCTAGGATACAGGTAACACTCACCTGTTTGACTTCACCTGTCAGTACCTAGGATACAGGTAACACTCACCTGTCTGATGTCACCTGTCAGTATCTAGGATACAGGTAACACTCACCTGTCTGACTTCACCTGTTGTTACCTAGGATACAGGTAACTCTCACCTATCTGATGTCCCCTGTCAGTACCTAGAATACAGGTAACTCTCACCTGTTTGACTTCACCTGTCAGTACTTAGGATACAGGTAACTCTCACCTCTCTGACTTAACCTGTTGTTACCTAGGACACAGGTAACACTCATCTGTCTGACGTCACCTGTCAGTCCACAGGATACAGGTAATTTTCACCTGTCTGACGTCACCTGTCAGTACACAGGATACAGGTAATTTTCACCTGTCTGACTTCACCTGTTGTTACCTAGGATACAGGTAACACTCACCTGTTTGACTTCACCTGTCAGTACACAGGATACAGGTAACTCTCACCTGTCTGACTTCACCTGTTGTTACCTAGGATACAGGTAACACTCACCTGTTTGACTTCACCTGTCAGTACCTAGGATACAGGTAACACTCACCTGTCTGACGTCACCTGTTGTTACCTAGGATACAGGTAACACTCACCTGTTTGACTTCACCTGTCAGTACCTAGGATACAGGTAACTCTCACCTGTCTGATGTCACCTGTCAGTATCTAGGATACAGGTAACACTCACCTGTCTGACTTCACCTGTTGTTACCTAGGATACAGGTAACTCTCACCTATCTGATGTCCCCTGTCAGTACCTAGAATACAGGTAACTGTCACCTGTTTGACTTCACCTGTCAGTACTTAGGATACAGGTAACTCTCACCTCTCTGACTTAACCTGTTGTTACCTAGGACACAGGTAACACTCACCTGTCTGACGTCACCTGTCAGTCCACAGGATACAGGTAATTTTCACCTGTCTGACGTCACCTGTCAGTACACAGGATACAGGTAACTCTCACCTGTCTGACTTCACCTGTTGTTACCAAGGATAAAGGTAACACTCACCTGTTTGACTTCACCTGTCAGTACCTAGGATACAGGTAACACTCACCTGTCTGATGTCACCTGTCAGTATCTAGGATACAGGTAACACTCACCTGTCTGACTTAACCTGTTGTTACCTAGGACACAGGTAACACTCATCTGTCTGACGTCACCTGTCACTCCACAGGATACAGGTAACTCTCACCTGTCTGACTTCACCTGTTGTTACCTAGGATAAAGGTAACACTCACCTGTTTGACTTCACCTGTCAGTACCTAGGATACAGGTAACACTCACCTGTCTGATGTCACCTGTCAGTATCTAGGACACAGGTAACACTCACCTGTCTGACTTCACCTGTTGTTACCTAGGATACAGGTAACTCTCACCTGTCTAACTTCACTTGTTGTTACCTAGGATACAGCTAACTCTCACCTGTCTGACATCACCTGTTGTTACCTAGGATACAGATAACTCTCACCTGTCTGACTTCACCTGTTGTTACAGTAATGTAAGTTTCAGAGTTCCAGATTCAGATCCAGACTTAGATCTGGTTTTTGTTCCTGCATTTCTGCAGTTCCGGGGAGTCCACACTGCTGCCGGCTCTGGCCCAAGATTCACCGTTTATATCCATCACAGTCACCAGCAACGCAACACTGGAAACCAGTGTAAGGTACTGAAGACCAGATCCTAGACTAGAATTAAAACTAAAACTAGAACATGAACTGGAATTATAACCAGACAGCAATGGAACCCTGCATCTCAAAGTCAGGCACTGAAAAACCAGGACCAGAACTAGAACCAAAGCTCAAACTACTACTGGAACTAGAACTAGCACTAGAGCTAGAACTAGAATTATAAACAGAAAGCAATGGAACCCTGAAGCTTAGAGTCAGGTACTGAAGACCAAAACCAGGACCAGAACTACAACTAAAACTACAACTATAACTACAAAAAGAACCAGAATTAGAACTAGAACTAGAATTTTAGAATTATAACCAGACGGCAATGACATTGTCAAGCTTAGAGTCAGGCACTGAAGACCAGAAAAAGAGCTGGAACTAAACTTAAAACTAGAACTAGAAGCAGAACGAAAGAATTAGAATCAGTCAGAAGAGTCGTCCTGTGAAGACTGAATACTGGTTGTTCTGTTTTTTACAGTGAAACCTGCAACAGTGAGAAAGTGATTTCACTGAACTGTGACAACCAACGTGAGTACACTCATAAACACTAACCGTTAAAACAACACACAGCTGCACTCACAAACACTAACTGTTAAAACAACACACACCTGCACTCATAAACACCAACCATTAAAACAACACACTCGCACTCACCAACTGTTAACCTTTGTGCGGCATGATGGCGCAGGAACACCAGCATGTTGGAAGGTTGAAAAGCGCTATATAAGTGAAGCCCATTTACTCATAAACTAACCATACCATACTGATGTCTTTTACTCACTATTGTTGTGCTGTACACTTCATTTTGTACAGCACTTTGGTCAACACTGGTTGTTTTTGAACGTGCTATGGTTAAAACAACACACACCTGCACACATGACTGTTAAAAGAAGTTCATTTGTTCATGTGATGTTAAGATTGTTTAAGGTGGAATTAACTGTACTCTATATATTTATATCTGGAGACTGACACTGAGCTTCTGTGTGTTTTAGCTTGTGGCTTTCGACAGGTCACGAATGACACAAGGGAGACGGACCAATCAGCAGAGAGGATACCTGGACAAGGTAAAAGGGTGATTTCTGCTTTCAGTTTGACCTCTTCTTGTTGATCTGATGTGCTTTTTTCAGTCTGACTGTTCATGTGTTACCTGTCAGGTGTGGTCAGAGTGGTGGGTGGGGTTGACGCTGTGAAGGGGGCGTGGCCGTGGATCGTGTCTCTGCAGTGGAGGGGGCGTCATGTGTGTGGAGGCTCATTGATCGGCAGAGATTGGCTGCTGACTGCTGCACACTGCGTCTACGGGTGAGAGACTCAATCAGTGATAATACAAATGTATAAAAAAGAACTGTATCTTCCTGAAACTACACCAGCGACACCTGATGACAAACAGTGAAAGACAGAGCTGTACGTCTTCATAGAGGAACATTTTTTATATTTATTTTAACTATTTTTTTACACAGTTGAGTCATAAAAGGTTTTTTTCCATCTGTAAACTAGAAGACTTCAAAGAAGGCTATCCATTTCTTTACACACATCATTTTATTTGTTTTTATCTCTAAAAACACCTTTTTTTCCCCAGGGAAGATGTAATTGTGCTCATTTTTCAATTTAGCCAACTATTTACTAAAACTAAAGATGTAACGCAGTTCATCAGATTTGTATGTAAATCGAGAACGGACATGCTTACAATGATTTTTTAAGGTTAAGTTAATTATTTTGTTATCTTGAGATAAAGACAAAGCTCATTTTCTTGTGATAACGGGTTAATTTATCTCGTAGTCTTCTCCTTAAATGAAAGTGTTATTTTTCTGTGTGATTTAAGTTCAGTCTGATGTGTTGATCAATAATGAGTAATCGTTTTGTTTTATCATGGTAATGGGTTGATTATCTCATTTCATGAATTAATTAACTTGTGATCTCAAGATAACGGCATTAAAAAATATGATCTGATGTCTAATATGAAGCAGGTTGCACAATTAAGAAAGGTTTTCTGCTGCTGCTTAACTGACATTTAACTTAATCAATCGTCTTTCCCCAAAGAGCAGTTGGTTCAAACTATTTAAAAATTAGTGAAATTATGAGTAAAAATAAAAAATGTTGCAATCTTTTTGACTGATTGATGAACCTGGTTTAAGTATGAGGGCAGATTTATACACAATGTAGAAAGATGAGAGCTGAAACTCTGATCCAGCAGTCTGGCAGAGAGTGCAGGAGCAAAGACAACGTCCAGTAGCACAATGCAAGTTCCACCTAGAGATGTAATACTAATGGTAATGGTAGTGGTAATGATATTAATATTGATAATAATAATAGTAATAATAATAATAATAATGATAATAAGAGTACTATGAAGAATTGTAGCAGCCATAAAAACATTATAGAAACCATCAAACTTTCTTGGAAACATCATAAAACACTCACAAGATCGATTAATGTCCTTATTAAATCTGTATGTTTCATCTCTACAGATCAGATCCGTTTATTAGTTTGTGAAAGTTCAAATCTTTCACCGTGTTTGATCTTATGTAGACAACTTTATCCAAAGTTGTCCTGTTCCTTTTTTTGTTTTTGTTCCACAGGAAGAATGTCCACCTCACGTCATGGTCGGCTGTTTTCGGTCTTCACTCTCAAAGTGACATCAACTCTTTGGACGTTCAGACCCGACGAGTCGATCGCATCGTCATCAATAGACAATACAACAGACAAACTAAACAGGCTGACATTGCCATGATGCATCTGTGGCCGCCAATCAACTTCACCCGTCAGTAACAACACATAAAATCTAGTTATTTATCGAGGTGGATGAGCCTCTGAAGCGCTTGCTTCTTGTTGCAATCAATAAACTTTTCAAAATGAATTGAATCATTGACAAACAGCTCCTGGTCATGATGAACAGAAGGGTTGTGTTTGACAGAGTTTATCCAGCCGGTGTGTTTACCTAATGAAGATCAGGACTTCACAGCAGGAAGAAGATGTTTCATAGCTGGATGGGGACGAGACGCTGAGCAGGGTGAGAAACATCAACACATACAAACACGTCACATTAACATTTCAACCTTCATGTCATGTTATGTTATGATATTAATGGTAACACTTTATATTACGGTACACATATTGACCATGAACTAGCTGCTTATTAGCATGCATATTAGTAGCATATTGGCTCTTTATTCGTCATTAAAGAACTTATTAATGCCTTATTCTGCATGACCATATTCTACATCTATTGGGCCATTAACCAAAATAATTTCCCTCAATACCCTTCTAATTTCTGCTTATTGATAATTAATATGCTTTGCTTAGTATGGGCCTTATAAGGTGGTGGCACCACAAGAATACTCATTCTCCGGCTGGTCAGAATACTGATGTAGTCTCTGGTGTTGCTGTCTGGCCTGTCATCAGATGTGGGATTTAGGGTGCTATATGGAGCCTGTCTCTGAGAAACAGAATATTGTGTCAGTATTTATATAAGCATTACAGTATGATAACAAATACATAGAGATATGGTTGAAGTTCAGTCACCTAAAAGCTCTGTCAGCTGAAAATGATACAGCACGTTTAGGCAGTACAGTTGTTCTTAGCCTTGAAGAAACTTGAAAAAATAATTTAAAAGATTTTTGAAAATCATTTTTAAATGACCTTAAAACTGTCAAACATTAACATTGTTGGACAAAACTCTGGCTGCGTTAGCCTGGAACCAGACGAACCTGCGAGCTTGTGTCTGCATGTTAACAGGAAGCACAGTGGTTATAATGGGCTACATTGGGAACTCTTTTGCTGGTTCATCTCATTTTAAGTGATTGTAGAATTTGATGGCTCTTTTTTCAATTTTTTGGCCCAATTCTGCTCAGCAGGCATTATTTGTAGTTTTTCTGTGGTCTGACAGACCCTGTGCTGTTGGCCTCCCTTAGTAGGATACACTAGTACTAGATCAAGGCCCAGGTCTGACAGACCCTGTGCTGTAGGCCTCCCTTAGTAGGATACACTAGTACTAGGTCAAGGCCCATGTCTGACAGACCCTGTGCTGTAGGCCTCCCTTAGCCCTTAGTAGGATACACCAGTACTCGGTCATGGCCCCATGCCAAATTTAGTCGAATGCTTTTTTGAAACCTACAAAACATTTTGTTTGTTTGGTTTGTTTGTCAATCAGGGTCTGTCTCTCTCCACCTGTCGGCCCACCTGTCTGTTTCTCTTTCCACCTGTCTGTCCACCTGTCTTCCTCTCCCCACCTGTCTCTCTCTTCCCACCTGTCTTCCCACCTGTTTTTCTCTCCCCACCTGTCTTTCTCTCCCCACCTGTCTGTCTCTCTCAGGTTCTCTCCCTAACGTTCTCCAGGAGGCTGAGGTTCCTCTGGTGGTTCAGGAACAGTGTCAGCTTCAGTTACCAGAGTACACCATCACCTCCAGCATGCTGTGTGCTGGATATCCTGAGGGAGGGGTCGACTCGTGTAAGGTAATAACTCACCTGGACTCTATAGTCCACCCACCATCAGACTCTGATCCAGATCAGCCCTTTAGATGATCCCGATAGTGAACGCCTGCTGATGTCAGAGGAACAGCTGACGTAGAAAGTCACAAATGTCACATGTCAAAAAATGATGTCAAAATTATATTTTTCTAATATTTTGGGGTATGATTTGATGACTGATGATGACTGATTTGAGTGCTAATTGGTCAATCAGCTGCAGTAACACACAAGTTAATAAAGTTTCATGTTTTTGTTAATAAAGTTTGAACATGTGGTTTCCAGGGCGACTCTGGAGGTCCACTGATGTGTCTGGGCGATGGACACTGGACTCTAATTGGTGAGTCACACACACGAACACACAGTGGGACACAGTATGATGCAGGTGAGGTCTAATGGAATGATGTATTCTGATTGGTTCCTGACAGGTGTGACATCATTTGGGATTGGCTGTGGGCGTCCTCAGAGACCTGGAGTCTACGCCAGAGTTTCTGCCTTCACGTCCTGGATCGCTCAGACCAGACGCGCCTCCTCCTCCTCCTCCTCCTCCTCTTCATCATCTCTCCCCTCAAATTGACCGATTGATGAATCCGACATGAACTCACAGATTTATGTGTTTTGGGTTTTTTTTCTCTGAGCTCTTCTTCCTGGTTTGAAGTGGGCGGGGCTCAGCTGGGAAAAAAAGTGATGTCACACAATTTTTTGCACCAATCAGGATTTAGTACCATTTGAATCTGATGACAGTTGGTTGTTTGGTTGTTGTCAATCAGATCTGATCTGACTCACACAGTCCTGATGAAGCAGATTAACTTCACTGTTAATAAATAAATGAATGAATGAATTAATAACTTTAACAGCTTCCTCAGTCTGCTGTTGAGTCCTGATTTAACTCTTAAACAATAAACTATACAATAAACAATTACCAGTAGTTTCTTTTCATTTCATTGTTTTTCATTTAGTCATGGATATTTAATGAAATACCTTTCCAGTTGATTTCTATTTGGGTTTCATTTTGGTAATTTATCGTTTATAAATACAATATTAACATTGTACTCATCAAGTTAACGCACAGTATGTAATTTCTGCTACTAGGGGTCTCTCAATCAAAACAATAACTCATGAAGTAGCGTGAGATCATGGCAGTTGTTGTCTTCATTGTTAAATAACCACGATTGCTGATGAAAATCTATCTGACATGACACAGACAGAAATCATGTTCACTTTATTTATTTATTTGATAGGGACAGAGGATGTTAATGTGCTGTAGGCCTTCCTTAGTAGGATACACTGGTACTAGGCCAGGGCCCCTGGTTCATCTTCAGCCACTGTTTGAGATGGGTCTTAAAAGTGGAAAATGTAGGGCACTCCCCTATTGCACGTGGTAGGCCAATCCAATATTTACTGACAGTTTGTCCAAATGTGGTGCTCCATTACCATTAGCTGAGTCGACTACCCATACACAGGCCAGCCAATAGGGATTATGTACAGGGGGACAGCATTTTTTAAATCTGGCCTCTCATCCAAACCCACTCCAGCACCAGCACCACACACTAGCGCTCATACCAACATGAGCAATTTCAAATAAGCTCCAAATCCAGTTTTGTAGAATAATATATAATTTATGTTTATATATATCATGAATAGTATTTATAAATGTTTATACTTTATGTATTAAAATCAATTCAATGATATTTTTATGTTTTATTTTTATCAATATTAATGTGGATGTTGGGTAAGAGTAAGTGAACTATTATTACTGCAGTAAACACATTATTATTTTTTTATTGTTATTATTATTATTATTATTCAGTAAGTAATTAAAGAGGCAACATTAGTTATTTTTTAAATCTCTCGCCGGCTTCATGTTTCATTGTTGTAACTTTTGTTGTAACTTTCTAAAATTAAATAAAGTTTATTGGAAGGGGGGAAATATACAATGTTACTTTATGTATACATAATATTGTAGTATATATTTTATTATTTTATTGTAATTTTATAAATATCAATGTCGATGTTGAGTTTTCATACACGGACTGTCGTCAGAGCAGGTTTGTGCCAACAGGGGGCGGAAAAGAGTCGCAACAGATTTAAAACTACCAGAAGAAGAAGAAGACGACGACAAATAAGAAGACGTAGCGGATCATCGTCCCGGAAGTGATATCAGAGTGAATTCCAACGCTATCTAGAGGAGATAGCATTGGATATTTAGTCCAAGATTATGTGAAGAGGAACTATTTTAACTATATATCAATATTTAGTGAGGCAGCGGATGTGTTGGAACAGGAGTGTACATACCTGAGTTTGATGTAGTTATATGCAAAAGAATTAATGATAGATTATCTGTATTTACATCAGAAATAACTGCTATAATTTTAGGATTACAATGATAGAAGAGGTAAGGCCTGAGAGAGTTGACTCTACTGCAGCTCCACATAGTTTGAATTCAAAAGAAACTCTTAAGAGATGATCTATTGATGGAAATAAATATGATAATGCTTAGAATACAAAGAGAGGAAATTCAAGTACAGTTTTGTTGGGTTCCTGCTCATGTTGGTGAGGAGGGTATTGAGAAGGCAGACGAGATTGCAAAGAAAGCTCTGAAACTAAATGATGATAAAATAATGAAAGTTCCCTTTAGAAAAGGTGAGGCCAAATCATTAATAAGAAAAGCAGCGAGGGATTCGTGGCAGAAGAAGTGAGACACAGATACCAAAGGGAGACACTATCGCAGTATACAGAAATCAGTCAGGGTGAAGGTTTTCAAAGGGAAGTGTAGAAGACAGGAAGTGTTTTTTTCAAGACTAACATTTGGACATAATGGATTAAAATCAACTCTATTTAATGGCAAAGTGCATATCGGTTTATTGTGATGTTTGTAATGTTTCTATGAAATGTAATGAAATGTTGAGCATCTTATTATGAGGTGTAGTAAATATAATTTAGAGAGGAACATCCTACATGATAAGATATATGAGCTAGGATGGGGATGGAATTTGGGAGGGATTTTAGGGATGGGTGAGAAAATGAGGCAATGTTGCAGGGCTGTCTTTATTTATCTTAAAGATACAGGATACAGGACAGTAAGATATAGCCGTTTTGTTTTGTCATTTCTTTGATGTGAAGTAGGCGATGCCCTGATGCTACACACTCCAGTACAGTAGGTGGCGGTATGCACCTATACACGTCAGTTTGTGATCCGCTATTAAATCAGAAGAAGAAGAAGCAGCAGCAGCAGCAGAAGAAGAAGAAGTAGTAGTGAATCCTCTGCAGGCGGTGTCATCAGGTACGAAAACAAATAAGCAGTTTTTATATTTTTAACATTTTAATCTTCAGTAAAGCGTCAGACTGATGACATCACTCTGTTCTGTGACGTATCAGGTGGTTGACAACATGATTACAGTCCGGAGCTGTCAGTCAGCCTAGCTGACAGCAGCTAGCTGTTTTTTAGCTCCGTTCCAGAAGGTTTAAATGTTCCTTTAACAAACTGTTTGTCCGTTTGTTGAGTTTTTCTGATCTGGTCTCTATCAGGCTGTCAGTTCAGAACATTCTGGAGCTGAAACAGAGGAGGTAAAACAGCCAAAAACTGCACCCAACAAGTAGAAGTACTTAGATTTTATAATAGAAACGACTCAAGTAGAAGTAAAAGTAGTCATATCACCGTGACATTCAGTCAGTTCAGATTTTATACAGAATAAAGATCTGGTGATGTTTGACTCAGTGACTCAGGATGCTGGTCTGAACTTCCAGAATCCTCTAAATCTCATTCAGACTGTCTGTAGGGGAGGGGGCTGATCTGGTCAGTGGTTGACCGTATGTGGTCACGTGAGCTGGCTGCTCCTCCTGTTGTTTAAAGTTTACTTTTTTTCCCTTTATCAGCTCAGTGTGAAATTTGACTTTTGTGTGAAAATTGAGTAAGTCAAAAATGTTGTTTCTAATCTGACAGATGCTAACATGCTAACAGCAACAATTAATGCCATCAGGAGAGAAAACCCTGTAACAGCTCCTCAGATGTGATGTTGTGATGTCAGCTGCAGGTTGGTGCTGCTGTTCTCTTTACAGACACCTTGCTGTCAGCCTATATTCATTCACATTTAGTCACATGGTCTCTCTGCAGTGTCCTCATGGATGGACAGACAACTATCACTGATCACTGAGACACTGAAGGAAACTTAAAACAGGAGGATTCTCAGGCAGGTTCTGCAGCGTCTTTCCTCTCTGAGGTTTGTTCTGATGGACATCAGAGATGATGATCTCCTCTGGACGTGGAAGTCACACTGTTGAATCATTCAATATGTGTTTCATGTCTGTGAGTTCAGGTCTGACTGAGTTATGACTGTTTAGTCTTTCTCTGTTTTCTTTGTCCTGCTGAATGTCTCCATGTCTGTTACAGACCAGATCCTGTCATTTTACTTAATAAACCTTAAAATGTTGCCCTGAACAAAGAGTTAAATATGATGTTCATCTGAATGAGGCATTAGACTCTTCCGACCATCAGGAGGAAAATACTGCTTTTCTGCTGCAACATAAAAAAAGATTTTAACACCCATGTTATAAATATTTTTCATGTAGCATTAAATCCCCCCCCCCCCCCCCCCAGAACAGCAGGAACCACCTTATGTGTTTGCCGAAATAAAGGTCTTTTTTTGATGTTAAATCAGATGCTGAACTGACTGAACGTGAATTTATTATCTATTCATTCATTAATGAATCAGTTATGTTTAGTGCTCAGCTAACTGAAGTTATAAATCTGCAGATCTGCAGCCTGACACAGAAACAGTGATGATCACAACCTGAACATGAGATCAGTAAAATAAATGTTTAAAGTAGCCGAAGATATGAACATTTAAATCACGTAAAATATGTTTCTGACACATTTAAATAACAGCAACTTCCTCTTTTTTGTGTCTGAAGTCCCATTTTTAATAATTTAATGTTCTTTCTTATCGGCCAATAATATGTCTTACATCCGTGATGGAAACCCAGAAACTCACTCACTCAAGAGTAGCAGCACCAGTAGCACCAGCAGCCCCAGTACCAGCACCAGTAATGGGAACTGTGTGGCTCTAAGTATTATTGAGTTGTGTTGTCTTTAACTTAATTTTGTGTCACAGAGCTTCAGCATGAGCAGCCGAGGAGCAGCTGGAAAACCCAGAGAGGAGAAGGAGGATGAGGAGGACTTCTATGACTGCCAGGAGACTCTGGAACCTCCAGACCGAAGAGGGGAAGAGGAGGAAGAGGAAACTCTACAGGACGAAGGAGGTTCGGAGGTCTTTCACATTAAAACTGATAGACTGACTGACAACAGAGATGTCACAGAACGTAAGGGAGGAGGGCATGAGGAGGCGCAGGGCGACAGGCTGCAGGAGGAGGCGCAGGGCGACAGGCTGCAGGAGGAGGCGCAGAGCGACAGGCTGGAGGACGGGGCGCAGAGCGACAGGCTGCAGGAGGATTCAGATTCAGAGATGAAGGAAAACAGCCAGGAGGTCGAGTTTGACACTGACTACCTGAGGGAGGTGGAGAAGGAGCTGACAGAGGCAGAGAAGGAGGTAACAAGTTCACCTGTTTACCTATATCTGTAGTGATGAAAGGCAAGCTGATTACTATACGTCCTCATAAACCAGAACACAGAGTCACAGAATGCAGAGCGAGGTCCCTGTAAACCAGAACAAGCCAGAGCGACGTTCTCTTAAACCAGAAAGATGTCCTTATAAACTGGTTTCTGGTGATGACGTTGTGCTATCAGGCAGTTGTACGTTTAGGTGTAGAAAGAGGCATTCAGGTCTCAGTTGTGATGCTGTAAATCAGAGGTCAGATGGTCACAGACATTAAAACCTGCAGTTTATCTTTTGTCCTGTTTCAGAGCCGACGGCAGCAAAGTTTAACTCTGAAGGAAAAAGGGAACAGCCACTTTAAAGCTGGAGGTGAGTGACATCATCTTCCCAGTATGTGATAAACCAGTACAAACCAGTATGACCAGTATGAACCAGTATAGACACATCTTCCTGCAGAATGGTTGGAGGCAGAGCGGAGCTACAAGGAGGCGTTGGTTTTATGTCCAGTTTGTTTCAGCAGAGAGAGAGCCGTGCTGTTCTCCAACAGAGCTGCTGCAAGACTGCACCTGGTAACAAACAAAATGCTAATAACACGCTAACTGAGAGGCTAAGAACTTGCTAACAGAGAGGCTATCAACACAACACTAACAACATGCTAACACTGAAGCTAACACCAGGCTAACAGTAACAGTGTGTCTCTCTCTGTCAGGATCTGAAGGACCAGGCAATCTCAGACTGCACCAGAGGTGAGTGATGATCATTCTGTACCTGTACAACAGCAGAGGGTCACTGATTGATCTGTGTATTGATTGGTTGTCTGGTTGGTGTAGCAATAGAGCTGAATCCAGACTACGTGCGGGCGTTGCTGAGGAGGGCGGAGCTTTATGAGCAGACGGAGAAGCTGGACGAGGCTTTGGAGGACTACAAGAAGGTTCTGGAGCGAGACCCAAACCAGACCAGCGCCAGACAAGCCTGCATGGTGAGTTCACACTAATTTGACTAAAAACTCAACTTGTAGCCCATTATTACTATTATACTTCCTGTTTACATCCCCCAAGGCATCACGAGAACTGTAGTTCCAACACTTACACGTCAGACTATAACCTGTCTCTCTCTCTCAGAGGTTGCCTCAGCAGATTCAGGAGAGAAACGAGAAGTTGAAGGAGGAGATGATGAGTACGTACTGCACCTGAACACCCCTTGTTAAAGGCTTAATTAATTAATGTTTCAGCTCATTAACTAATCAATAAGTATGGGTCAGATATATTTATAGCAGTTGTCAGTATTTTGCCCCTCCCCCTGCAGGTAAACTGAAGGACCTGGGGAACATGGTCCTTAGACCTTTCGGACTTTCGACCAGCAACTTCCAGGTGAACCAGGATGCAGACACCGGCTCCTACTCCATCAACTTCGTCCAGAACCCAAACAACAACAACAGATGACATCACTGACATCAGTGATGAACTTGTGTTCAGAAGAAAATAAAAGCCGATTGATTTGTTTCCTGTTTGTGTTGTTGTTGTTGTTGTTGTTGTTGTTGTTGTTGTTGTTGTTTGTGAGGCAGCAGACCTTAGATCAGCAGGTTTAACTCGGGTATCTATGGTAACCAATGCTGCCGGTCAACTTCAGAGGACCAATCAGATCACTGAAACACAGCCATCACTCCTACAGGAACAGTTTCTAATAAAGTGACAAGTAATAAAGATCAATACATATTTGTATCGATTAGTAGAATCAGTTCTGTTCAAACTGTAAGGTGTGACTCATGATGACGATTCAAGTTGCTATGTCCATCCTGATCAATGACACACTGTTTATTAGGTTACTTGTCTTCAGCTGATGGAACTTTAGTTTCTGTCAATCAATAAAGTTGATCAGATTTTAAACTGAAGTATTAGAAAAAAAACTCTTATCTCCAAGCAAATGTCTGCTCTCAGATCAGTTAAAGAACAGAAGAACAGGAGCATTTGTTGTCTTTAGTTTTCTTATACCTGTCCAGGTGATTTTCAAACCTTTTCATGTGAATATAAAAACCACCTGAAGCATTTTAATGCTTCAGAATCTCACAGCAGGAAGCTCCTGGACAACACCTGCAGCAGGTAGCATGTTGCAGCTTGGCTTTGTTAAGTCGGGTTCGAGATATTAATCAACTGTAAGTGTGTTAAACTTGTTAATAATTTCCAAATCTTAAGACTAAAGACTGAGAATAAGCAGAATGTTTATATTTTCATATTTTATAACAGTAAAGTTCTGCCAGCAACAAAATGTCTCCTGTATTATATTTGTATTGAACCCACAAAGTCAAATAATGTTCAGAAACAGCCCGTTTATTGACTGAAGTCTGGTGTGTGCAGAAGGAAAAAGGACCAGAAGGCGATTAATGTGTTTTAATTTCTTCTGCAGGAGCAAATAAATGCTGGAGAATAGTCCATTGAGTTGTCCTCCTTAATACTCTATCGACACACCTGTTACTGTGCTGCCACCTGCTGGTCATCTGTACCACCTCCCTCTGAAGTATAATAATTATTACTTATTAACTGATTAAATTTAATGATGAATTATTCAACTCAAAGTTTAAAAGAAGTAAAAACAAATAAAAGCCGGTTTCCTTCTGTCTTTAAAAGATCACTTAATATTTGGGTTAGGATTCACAACGATAAAAAAGCTTTACATTTAAATTATTATATTTTCCAACATTTTCAATACAGAGCTGTTATCAGGAACAGATCTCATCTGAGAATCCTCCAACCAAACTCTGTTCAACTGTTACTGTATTTAAGACACATCAAGTGTTATTCTCATTCAGTATTTAAACTTTCCTTTTCTCCATGATGCTCAGCTGACACTCCAAACTCAATTTAATCTTAAAAGTGACAATCAGTCTAAAAATACATCGTGTATATTCTTCTTCATGTGTTTAAAGTTATCTTGCACTGTAGTAACACACACACAGACTGAAGGTTCAACATTTTAATATGAACAACTAAGTTGTTATGGACATGAATATGAGTGTGTTAATGGGTCATTAATGTGTTATTGATGATTGATCACTGAGCTCTCCTGGACAGAAGCATCTCTCTGATGTTGTCTTCTGCTTCCTTCACGCTACGTTCAAGGTACACCTTCTTCTGCTGGAAATCACAACAAAAAGTCAGAAACACCTGAACATGCACTGCAGGTAAAACACGTCTCAGTGTGTATTTAATTGTATTTGTACCTCGAGTTCTTTAATTTTCTCGTCAGCTGTTTTCTGTTTGTCTGTCAGCTGATTGTTTATGTCCTCCTTTGACTGAAGAATGAACCTGAACACACACACACACACACACACACACACACACACACACACAGCAGGACATGAAATGAGAGTTCACAGTTCACTTCCCGTTTCTGTTGAATTCACTGACTATTCATGTATTTGTGATGTCACTGTGATGTCACGCTTTCTGTCAGTGTAACCTGTCCAGGTGAACAAAGATCTTGGTTGTCATGGAGACTCACATGCGTCCGACTCCCTCGTACAGTCGTGTGTTGTCAGGCAGCGTCGTGATCTCAGCGTGAGTTAGCTTAGCATGTTTCTGAACCCGAGTCAACTGATCGATCTGCAGGTCGGCCAACTTCACCTTCTGCTGCGTGTCGATCATCTTCACCTGCAGCTCCGAGAACGCCTGCAAGAGACAGGAGGTATCATTCTGATGGAAAAACACCTGAACAACTTTCACCTTTACACTTAAACTAAACACTGAATAAAAAAGAAGTAAGCGAAATGGTTAAATGTATTTCTTTTCTTTTGTAAAACATTAAAATGATCTTGCAGGCTTCGGTTCTGTTGTCATTTACTAGATCACAGGAGCTTTGGACCGTCAGGAGGAGGTTTTCAAGCCCGGGCTCTTAGAGTCAGATGGTTAGAGTCTGCTTGCTGCACGGCCAACTAAGCTAACTAGCGAAGGGCAGCTACAGTTAGCAGCAGTTACCGATTACGTTAGAAACAAGCAAAGCCTGTCCATCAAGAAACTAACCATCATTCCTTCACAACGGAAAAGGAGAGACATACTGAACAACCTCCAAACACCTGAAGAGTCGCCCTGAGCAGAGCATATAGCAAAATACATCGATCCGAAAATAAATGTAACATACATACATACTCCAGAACTGTACCATCCATTAATGAGACCACAGTCTGGTAGATGACGAATGAATGGAACACTGAACAAACTGTAACAGCGTTAACTGATTCAGACTCAGGCCCTCTCACTGCTGCGTCGTTAAAGACGCGTCATTCAGTCATATTTCTAGCTCCACTGATTCAAATAGAGGCTCTGCTCTTTATTTACCCATTGCCATGGTGAATCATAGTATCGGAGCGCCATTGATGATAGCATTTTATACTCGTCACGCAGGCGCCTCACTCAGATCTGACTGAACTCTGATCAGCTGCGATGAAGTTTCCTGTCTCAGGTGTATCAACTCAGAGTTCAATTCTATTTTATTTACATGAATCACAACAAACACTATCTCATGACACTTTACATATAGAGCAGGTCTAGACCGGACGCTTTATAAATATGGTTCAGTATCAGAGTTTGTTATACTTGCTCTCTGGAACACGAACAGGGTCAGGAGGAGGCTCAATAGACTGATTAGGCGAGCCGGCTCTGTCCTGGACTGCCCGTTGGACTCCATTGAGCAGGTGGGGGAGAGGAGGATGTTAGCCAAGCTGACATCCATCATGGACAACACCTCTCACCCCCTGCACGAGACTATGGGGGCCCTGAGCAGCTCCTTTAGCAGCAGACTGTTACACCCACGGTGTGAGAAGGAGCGCTACCGCAGGTCGTTCATTCCTACGGCTGTAAGACTGTTTAACTGCACATAAATCTGCACAATTTGTACATAATTTATATTTTTCCGTGTTTATATTTATTTTTGTCACACTATTAAATGTATGCGTCTTCCATGTCGAAAACAACACATCGGTGCACCCTCGCTGTTGGAGGGTTTTGTAACCCACTTCCACTGCCCGGTAGCTGGTTTGGGATGCACTTAAGGAGGCGGACACTCGACGTGGACGACAGAACAGAGTGAAAGTGGGTAGAGATGGTGGAGGGGGGTTGAGAAAGGCCCAGTGTTCATGGACAACCAGCATCCTGTCTCCATGTTTCAGTTTCAGACTTCTGGAAACTTCTGGAAATTGTGTTACTATGACGACAGACAACCGCGAGCGGTCACGTCCCCAGGTGAGTCAATCACATGATACAACACCTGAGTACTATCTCACAGGAAGTCTCCGGTATTATCTCCTGATACATTTGTAGATCGTATTTTTATATTACTGACGCAAGCCACACTTTCATTATTAGAGACGAACAGTTAAACCGCGCGCGTGTGTGCTGCGTGGGTGATCAGTGTTAGCTCCTCATGCTAACATTTAGCTCCGGTGTTAGCTGCAGTGTTACTAACGCTCCTGCTAACCAGCCGTTTATTAAAAGCTGTAAATGTATCCGCCGCGGCTCTTCGTGAAACACAAAAAGCACGTGCCAGCCAGGTGAGGCCAGGTAACACACTGACACACACGGTTACCTTCTTCAGCTCCAGGTCTATGGGCGCAGCCATCTTCAGTAACGCGACCAGGTTCACAAACTGCGCACGCGCGAGGACGTTCTTCTTCTTCTTCTTCTTCTTCTTCTTCTTCTTGATGTCGTTTGGCGGTTGGCAAACAAATGGTGCATTACCGCCACCAGCTGGTGGGGTATGGATCGGGACTCTAAATGTATTCAAAAATAAAAATACAAAAAAAAAAAAAAAAGATAAATCAAGAACACATAACTTTCACATCCTGAAATGAAACTAAAATAAATAATAATCATCTCCTCTTTATAAAATACATAAGATGAGATAAGATAACCCTTTATTGATCCCTCAGCGGGGACATTTGCATTGTTCCAGCAGCCAACAGGATAGTGCAATAGAGACATAAGTGGAAAATCAAGATATAATAAATAAAAACAATAAAGACTGTTATAAAAAAGCTACTAAAACTAAAAAACGACTATAATTTACAAATTCACAGAAGAAAGAAATAAAGGTAAAGGGATTGTACTGTATTGAGGTGTGGGTATTGCACCATTGTTACATTCAGAGATATGTGGATTGTCCATGTCGGTGTGTGTGGTCTACTGGGAGCAGGTCTACTGGGAGCAGGTCTGATTGTAGATCCTGACAGCAGCTGGGAGGGACCCTAACCCTTCACACAGCGCGGGTGAAGCAGCCTGTCACTGAAGGAGCTGCCCAGTGCTGCCTGAGTGTCCTGCATGGGGTGGGACATGTTCTCCCTCAGGGATGATAGCTTAGCCATCATCCACCTTTCTCTCACCACCTCCACTGAGTCCAGGGTGCGTCCCAGAACAGAGCTGCCCTTCTTAATCAGTCTGTCCAGTTTCTTCCTGTTGGTAGCTGACATTCTGCTGCTCCAGCAGACCACTCCATAAAAGATGGCTGATGCCACCACCGAGTCAAAGAAGGTCTTCAGGAGTGCCCCCTGCACACCAAAAGACCTGAGTCTCCTGAGCAGGTAGAGTCTGCTCTGGCCCTTCTTGTACAGTGCCGTTGTGTTGTCAGTCCAGTCCAGTTTATTGTTTAGGTGAACACCCAGGTACTTGTAAGATTTCACCATCTTGATATCCATTCGCTGGATGTTCACTGGTGTGGGAGGGGTGTGTTTGCACCTGCTGTCATAAATCACAGTTTAATGTCTGTGAGTCTGAATCATCTTTTCACTTCAGTTTTATTGATAAAGCTCCAAATCATAACAGACATGATCTCAGGGAGTGGGTCTAGACCGTCCTCTAATCTAAAGTTTCTTCCTGTATTTTAAATAAAGTTGTGTTTAGTATCTCAATCTGGATATTATCGTCTGCTGCCTCTCATTTATCAGGCTTTTCTTTGACTTCTATAATTAATGAATTATATCAATTGAAATGATGATGATAATGAAATATATCTTCTGCTGCCTTTAACTTAATTACACTTTTCATCTGTCTCCTTTTAATTCCAAATTAAATCATGTTTTATCGTCACTTACATAGACATACACAACATGTAGTGACATTCTTTCTGCTGCTGTCCATAGAAACATCTTTGAATTTCTATCTAAATATCTGCTGAACAAACCGCTCTCAGGTCTCTTCAGTTTTACTTCCACAAAGCTAACAGCGTGTGTGTGTGTGTTGTAAACTGATCAACTGTCACTGAGAACCTGAGCCTGAACCATGACGTCTGATTTTTTAAGAACTGTATTTCTGCAGACCCAAACACCACACACATAATCTAATGTCTATAATCCAATATTGATCTAATTCATCTGATATATAGTGTACAAAAGCCCCTTTGCGTGCTCCCAGACAAACGTCCGGAAATGTGCATTGCCAGCACCCGCTTCAGGACAGACAGCTCAGCAGGGACAATTTACCCTTTAACTCCTTCTTGATTTGTGTGCATGAGTGAATACGATGAGAATCTGTTCACATGCATACCTTTGTATAGTTTCCAGTTTGTGTTTGTAGGTTATGTTAAATTTATACATTTGGAAGACTTGGGTTTATTCTTCCTTTGTTCATTTTCAGAACCACACACATGTTGTAACCTCCCTGAAATAAAATTATCTCTCAGAGACGATCCTCTGGCCGGAATAATTTCTCCCATAGTAACTCAAACCAGTGTGTCCCCGAGGTCCCCTTCCTCACATACAGTAATATACTGTATATTACAGATAAACTCCAAACGGTCTTCTCACTTTCAACCAGATCTCTTCAGTAACTTTCTGTTTGTGAGCAGCTCTTGTTATTCCTTCACGAGGACATTCTTGTAGTTTTTGTCAGTGTAATGCTTCCAGGTGTGTTACTGACCCCCACAGGAACAATGGAACAAAGGTGTCTATACTGAAAATAAAAGTCTGAGTGTTTTTGTGAATGGAGTTTGGTGTGTTGTGACGTTTGATGTTGTGTTTGTCTTCCTGCTCTCTGCTTCCGGTACGTTTACCAAATATTTAACTTTTTTCTAAAAACAAAAAAAATGCATTTTAAACATAAACATATCCATGTAATAACCTCCTCAACACATACTAATTTCATGTAATATCGTCCAAATGAATGGATCTGATGTCTAGAAAAGAGAGCAGAGTGAGACCTCTCTCTGCTGTGGTGTAATAACATAGCTGTACTCCCATTTAGTCCCGCCCCCGGAAACGGAATTCTATCTGCGCGCGGGATTGAATTTAAGAAGGAGCGCGCGTCTCACGGTCAGTCAGTCAGTGAGTTTCCCTCTGCGCGGAGAACAAACAAACAAACAAACAAACAAACAAACAAACAAACAAACGGAAGGATAAAGAATCGTGAGGAGATTGTTTTAAACATGGCGACTCCACCGAAGAGACCGTGCCGTCTTCCCGCCAGTCCGCAGCTGAACGGCAGTTTCTCCTGCAGACTGAAGAAGATCTCCATAGAAGGAAACATCGGTGAGTTCTGAAACCGAACCGGACTGATCACCGGCGGGGTGATTATTGATCTCTGATCTCTGATCTTAAAGCTGTTGAACTGTTCTGTGTTCTCCCGGTGAGTTCAAGTCGGTCCGTCTCCACGGAGTTGATTGGCGCCAAACGAAACCCATCAGATTAACGGATCACAAAATACCAATATGAATGTGAATCTATTACTTCCGGTCTGGGTGTTTTCTTCATTTGAAGATAAAGTATTCAGATTTGTAGTAATATCTGTAGAAAATATGTAGAAAAAGTCCTGCATAGTATTACTGAAGTAAAAGTACATAAGTATTCTTAGCTAAATATACTTTAAGAATCAAAAGTAAAAGTACTCGTTATGTAGTAGAATGGACCTTGTCAGTTGTATTATTGCGTATTATATGGGTATAGGGTGAAATGTGGTATTTGTTGTTGTTTAACTACTTGATATACTGTTTACTAGTTTAAAGTGTAACAGTACTTACACACATACATATTTTATTATATGATTGTTGTAATGCAGTAAAAAGTGCAATATCTCCCTCTGAAATGTAGTGGAGTATAAAGTATCATAAAATGGAAATACTTAAGTAAAGTACAAGTACCTTAAAACTATTCAAGAACAATATAGGGTTGGGCAGGTGTAAATGTTCTCAAACCGGTTTGATATGAAGCCAAATGCCAGACCGGTCTACTCTATCTACCTGTCTGCCCCTCAGCTGCAGGAAAGTCCACCTTGGTGCGGCTCCTTAAGGGGGCGGCGGATGACTGGGAGGTGATTCCTGAACCCATCGGGAAATGGTGCAACGTCCAGAACGACAGCCCCGACATTTACCAGGTGAGCATACAGCACCTGAACACAACACATGGTACAATGACAGGTCATGTCCTTTGTACCACGATTTATACTTTCACACCGTAGAGTACTACAGAGATGTCACATGTGTACTTAGTTACTACAGGGATATCCCATGTGTACTCACAGTTATACCTGTCTGTTTACCTGCCTGCGCACCTGTGTGTTTGCAGGAGTTGAGTTCCTCTCAGAAGAGTGGAGGAAACCTGCTGCAGATGTTGTACGATAAACCGAGCCGCTGGTCGTACACCTTCCAGGTAACTACACCTGACCCCGCCCACTCAGGCGGTGATTAGGTGCAGCAGGTGGAGCTGCTTCACTGAAACTAACCATTTACCTGTCTGTCTCTCTGCCTGTCTGTCTGTAGAGTTATGCGAGTCTTAGTAGAGTTCGCTCTCAGCTTCAGTCTCCATCAGTCAAACTTCAGCAGGCTGAAAACCCCGTTCAGTTCTATGAGCGCTCCGTCTACTCGGACAGGTAACTGCACCTGAGACATGTGGCTGCACACACACACACCTGAGACAGGGTACTGCAGTAACCTTGTGTACTGTGTGTACAGGTACGTGTTTGCGTCCAACCTGTTTGAGAGCGGTAACCTGACAGAAACAGAGTGGAGTATTTATCAGGACTGGCACACCTGGTTACTGAACCAGTTTGAACCCGACATCGCCCTTGACGCCATCATCTACCTGAGAGCTCAGCCACAGGTAATACTACTGCTACTAGTACTGTTACTACTGCCACTGCTGCTGCTACTACTACTGCAGTACACCTGTCCATCATCTACCTGAGGGCTCAGCCACAGGTACTGCTGCTACTACTGAATAGTAGTGCTGCCTTCATGTTCTCGTGCTTCTCTCTGTGTATTTCAGCGCTGCCTTCAGGCTCACTCTGGCTGTATTCCAACCGCCTACTATACCAGCAGTACGTACTGATTCGGCCAAAATGTAGCATGTAGTATGCAGTATGCAAACGAAAGCAACATATGCAGTATGTCAAAAACACCCGGCTGTTGTACTGAAAGTCTCCAATCTGCATCGGACCGTCTACCTCGCATACTGTGTCCCACAATGCAAAGCAATGGCTTTGGTTTGTCATTAACGTTACGTAAACTTTCACTTATTTCACCTCAGCAGATCAAAATCTGTTTCTGAACAAATAAAAAACATAGTTACTGAATCTTCACTCAGATCAGATCCACAAGGCCTCATTTAAAGGTTTGTTCAGACTTTCATCAGGCAGGGGGGGCAGAATACCTGCAGGATTATTACTGAGCCTGGCTGGCACACTGCACAGTTTCATACTGCATACTGAGAAGAAAAGCAGTATGCTGTATGAACTGCATACTGCATTTGTTGGTAGTATGTAGTAGGCAGTTTTGAATACAGCCAGTGTTTCTCTGTATTTTTTAGTGCTGCCTTCAGGCTCACAGTGTTTTTTTTCAGTGCTGTATGCAGCGTTTGCTCCACCGGGGCAGGGAGGAGGAAGAGGGGATTCCTCTGG
Organism: Enoplosus armatus; assembly: GCF_043641665.1. Taxonomy (NCBI): domain Eukaryota; kingdom Metazoa; phylum Chordata; class Actinopteri; order Centrarchiformes; family Enoplosidae; genus Enoplosus; species Enoplosus armatus. Next base: position 132,733 of record NC_092192.1, on the reverse strand, counting down.
AGTATCTCGAACAGCTTCACTTCAAACATGAAGCCTGGCTCTTCCACAGGAACCTCAGGTAACAACACCACTGAGCACGCTCACAACACAGCACAGGAACATCTTTGATTTAAAGCAATCTGGTTTTTATCCGTGGTGTGTTCAGGGTCAGGGTGAAGAAAACAGACATCACATTTGTCTGTCTGTGTTCAGGTTGGACTTTGAGTACCTGAATGATCTTCCTGTTCTCATTCTGGACGTCAACGATGACTTCAAGAATGATTGCATCAAACAAGAAGTCATCATCGACAAGGTTCAGTTTGATTTCACTTTACTTTTTTTTTCTACTGAGTTCTACTCTGTTCTTGAGTTTATCTGATCTGGAGTCTGTTTTCTCCTGCAGGTCAGAGAGTTTCTCACCACGCTGTAGAACTTCATCCACCAATCACAGGCCGTGACGTAAGCAGCAGGCTCGTCTGATTGGATGAGCCAGTTACACCTTAAAAATGTTTCTGTGGTTGAAATTTATTTTTTGTGTTTTAACTCGACTCGTCTGAGTTTTAGTCTTTTACCTCACTTCATGTAAATTTTTATTTTATATTTGTGTAGCTTAGCAGATGTTTTCTGCAGCAGCTCCAACAGTCATTGAGTCAGTGAAGGCATTGTGTGTGTGTGTGTGTGTGTGTGTGTGTGTGTGTGTGTGTGTGTGTGTGTATAAACACTATGTATTTACTTGAATTAGTTATATTTATGCTTCAGTCTGAATCAGCTCCTCTCCTCAGAGGTTAAAAACTTGGTGCTTGTTTTGTCCTGACAGTTGTCAATGAACACACCACAATGCCTTTAAGGCCAAACAGTTAGATATTTTTCTCAGCTGGTTTCTCTGTAAATCTGTTTTTAATAAAAAAAAATTCAGACTGACTGTGTTTGAAATGTTTGATTTAAAATCATCTCCTGAGATCTTTTAAAAAATGTTTTTCTAAACTATGTTTTTGGGCTGATCTGGAACCTTAGTTCATTTTGTTGGCATCATCAGCGGGCACAGACCAAAAGGCCTCTGGACTCTACGACCAAATGGAGCAACTGACGCGTCTACCTTATTGATCCCCGGGGGGAAATTATACTGAACGTTTATGTACAAAACATTTGTGAAACTACATTTTAGTCTTTTTATGTCAGTTTTTGTGTTTCAGTGTGATATTAATCATGTTTGTTCTATCTACTTCAGTATTACTGCAAAATAATATATAGTATACTTTAGTAATACAAATATATAGTATACTGTATACCATATACAGTAATACTAAATCTGATGACTTAAATACTTTTTGTGCAAATAATATTTGGTAAAAACCACAGTGGAGTTTTGTGTGCAGTTTGAAGTATTTTCTTTTTGCAAAACGAACAATAAGAATAAAATGTTAAAGGGTAAAAACAATTCAGTTAAACATATTAAACAAACAGTACATTTCATTTTTAGTTTAAATCAGAGACCTGCTGTGATGTCACACACTGACAGCCAATCAGTGATTAGTCTACAGACTGTTAAAGAGGCTCACAGCAGGTCACAGTAGAGGACCTTTGTGCCAATATGCTAACATGCTAACAGCAGCTGACAATTAGAATCAGAAATACTTTGTCGAGTCTGTTGGAGTCCGCCATGCTCAGCCTCATACAATGATTGTAGAGTTTAACTTTATTTTGTTAATGTTCAACATTTAAAGTCTGTCACTCTGTTCATCATGACTCAGCATGATGTTTGAATTGCAGTCACACACACTCACACACACGTTGAGTCATCATGAACACACTTCATCAGTCATTATAAATAAAAATGTGTAAACATGTTTAGAAGAGTGTCCCAGTTCACCTTCAGCAACCAAGACAAACATGCTTAGAATATGATTTCCAAGAAAATTAAAGATGACATTGTGTGCTCTTATTTTAAAATGTGATCAGAGACAACATGACTTTATTAAAATATAATGTTTGTTTTATTTGACGTTTTAAGGGTCCACTTCTCTTTCTCTGAACACGAGCCAACCAGCCTCTCTTTGACTCTTTGACCATTAAGTCAAATGACAAAACAAGGCATGCTTAAATGCCCCCCCCCCCCCAAACAAAGTAGATCTTTGACTTGATTTTATTTGATTCTAACATAAAACAACACAAAACAAACAAAAAAGGAAGTGGTGGTTTGTGTGTTAAAAAACGATCTTTTTTTTTAATCTCAAACAGAAACATGAAATTCTTCAACTTGAAACATCGAAACTACAGAATCTGGAGATATGAGATTTCCCCTGCAGAGTGGAGATAAGAGGTTTAATGAGTGGCAGGAGAGACATGTGTACAAAGTGACCTTTGACCTCTGCAGGGTCACACTGTCCATGAATGTTTCATCTGTAGCAGGTAAATAAATATCTATTGACACACTGATCGGAGTCACCCGGCCTGCTGCTAACACACACACACACACACACACACACACACACACACACACCTGAGTCTAAACAAATTTTAATGTGTTTAAATGTTTATTTTATGTTGTATGTTTAGTTTATATAAAACATATAGTCTAATATAAAACACATGAGCATAAACTGTATAAAAGATCTTAATGTAATGACTCATGTCTCTGTGTTCAGCTGCGTCCTCATCATGTCGTCTGGATTTAAAACCTGCTGATACGTTTGTTGATTGAAACTCAGTCGGATGAATTCCAGGAGAGAAAAACTTCAGAGACTCAGCGAGAAGCGAGGAAACGAAAACAAACTGAGAGGACGACTTTTTAGCAAGTCACAAACCTCTGCAGGAGGAGGTCTGGAAAGGTCTGGAGGAGGTTTAGGAGAGTTTGTGAAAGTTTTGAACAGTTCAATTTCAACATTTCCTGTTGTTGCTTTCCAGTGAACTCTATGAGGCTTTTATTGTGAAATAGTGACAGGAAGTCCAGAGTGACAGTCAGCATCTTCAGTCAGTTTGATTAGAAGTTAGTTTAACTGAAGCTGATATAAAAACTGATATATCTCAATTATTTAATGATTTTTTATTTTCATTATAATTTCACTTAGTTTTAAACTTTATTTAAAACTGACAAAGAGGCTGATTGATTAATCTGCCAATTATTGTCTCAATGAAGTGATTAATCATTTGATCTATAAAATGTCAAACAAAGTGAAACCTTTTCATCATAATTTCTTGACTTACTTATAAAATATTAGTCATAGTTATACTAACATTCACACTTGAGAAGCTGAAACCAGAGAATCTTTGGATGTATTACTTTGAAAAATGACTTAAATGATTATTTGAGTATTGTTTCTGATTAATTTTCTGTTGATCAATTAATTAATTAGTTAATTGACTAATAATTTCTGCTCTGCTTACTTTCAACCTCTCAGATGTTTGTGTAAAAAACATTAAGATCATATTAATTCAGCAGGAAGAATCACGTGTTCACGTCAGTCAAAATATTGATTGATTTATTGATTTATTGACCTTTGAAAACAGACTGAAGCTTTTCTTCCTCCTCCTCCTCATCAGAGAGAGAGATTAAGCTCAGCCATTAACTGAAAAACAAATGATTGTTAAGCCAAGAAAAACAGAGAGAGAGAAGGTCAGTTATGTTACAAGGGTCTCTCGACCACTAAACAGACAAAAAGAAGACAGGAGAGAGAGTGAGACAAAGAGAGAGAGACTGTCAGAAAGACAGATGGAGAGAGAAAGAAAGAGTTGGTGCTGACTTTTCTTTTCTTCTTAGAGTCACTTAATGTTCAGTCGTCTATTTTCTGCTGCTCCACACTTCTCTCTCTCTCCACCCTTCTGTCCACTCCTCCACCCGTCTCTCCACCCGTCTCTCTCTCCAGCCCTCCAGTCGTCCCTCAGCCTGCAGACTGTAAGTATGTTTTCACTGATTTCAAGAGAAAATCCTCTTTTCATTCTGTTTTCATTCAGATGCAGCCACAGTAATCCTTTAAGAACTCTCACCAGACTCCATACAAATATTTCACCTTTTTAGAGTTCACTGTAAAACCACTGCTGGAACACTCCTGTTGTGTCATGGAGTGTTACAATGGGTACTACAAATATACGATAATGTTTTATGAAGGACTGACACACCAGAACACGCAGTGAAATGACTGAGGTTTGGAATAGTTTGGAGAAGGTTTGGATAGTTTTGGAGAACTTTGAGCCGAACATTCAAACACATTTCTGGAGTTTTCAAATTGAGTCCACATTTTAAAAAGAAATATTAAAACTAATTTAATTCTTTTTATTCATTTGTTTTGTTCGCAGGTTCATTTTGATGGAACTGAAATCCTGAAAACACGAGACATCTGTTTCTGTTGTTATTGTGATTATTATTAAATGAACACCTGCGTTGGGGGAGGAGCTAAAAACATGAACAATCAGTTTTAGAAAATAAAATTGTTTAAATTTGGAACCAAACATATCAAACGACGTAAAATTAAAGAAATCAGGTTCAGACTGAAGAGATGGGATTCGCTGAGCTGCTGGAGGAGGTGAGTCACTGTTTACTGAACTTTACTTTATATAGCATTTTTATCCAAAGCGCTTTAACATTCAACATGTGTTTCCTGTCCCCGCGGTTGCCATGATGAGGTGGGTGGGTTCGGCAGGTACCAGTGGCTCCATGTGACTCTGATCAGTTTACCTGGTTTGATGATGGCGGGTCAGAACCTGCTGAACAACTTTGTCTCAGGAATCCCTGCCCACCACTGCAGCCTGCCAGCCAATTACAGCCTATACAACCTGTCGCACCACCAGGTAACCTGTCTGTCACAGTTCATTACTGTGATGGGTGGATGTGAATGGTTCGGTTGGTTGGATGAATATGACTGATTGTTTCAGGTGGATGAGAGGCAGCTGCTGAAAGCTTTCATTCCTATGGACTCTTCAGGAAATAGAATGGACCGCTGCAGGAGGTAAAAGTACTTTTTAAAAATGTCCTCTTTGCGTTGCATTATATTGATGAATGCATTCCCTCTGACATCACGTCCTATTCCACCTGTTATTGTTGTTATTCAGATATGTCGAACCTCAGTGGCAGCTGTTAGCCGCTAACAGCTCAGCTAATGTTAGCCAGCTGCAGACGGAAGGATGTTTGGATGGATGGACGTTCGACCACTCCGAGTTCCTCGCCACCACCGTCTCGGAGGTAATGAGAAGAAACCTGCTCACTGATATTCATCAGCAGTGAGGTTAGTGAATATTAATGAGCTTAATGAGGTGATAGTTGTAGTTATAGTGCTCATTTAGGATGTTGTAGTGGTCCTTTAGGAGATTGTAGTGGTCCTTTGGGAAGTTGTAATGATCCTGTATGAGGTTCTAGTGGTCATTTAGGTGGTTTTAGTAATCCTTTAGCAAGTTGTAGTGATCTTTTAGGCGCTTATAGTGGTCATTCAGGTGGCTGTAGTGATCCTTTATCAGAATCAGAATCAGAATCAGATTTAGGAGGGTCTAGTGGTCATTTAGGAGGCTGTAGTGGTCCCTGAGGAGGTTGAAATGATCCCTTGGGAGGGTCTTGTGGTCATTGAGGAGGTTGTAATGATCCATAATTATCAACCCTTTAAAAATAGAATATAAAATAAAATAGAATGCTTACAGGTGTAATACAGGTACAGATGATGCTGTTACACCCATGGAGCATTTTATATCTAAGCACTTAGAGAATTCTGCTTCTTAATAGTTTAATTAAGAAGGACAGCAAGTATTATTTAGAAAGATTTGAAGCATTGTGTGAAGATAACCACCTGGCCTTGAATGTTAAAAAGACAGAGGAGATGGTGTTTGACCCTAGAGGAGTTGGTGACAACAGGCCTGTGGTCATCCACAATGAAACTATCTCGCAGGTCTCCTCGTACACCCTACCATAGTCTTTTCATTGGTAACTCACTGACACATTGATGGTCTCTGTAGCAGACTTCAAAATCTATACATCTTGTGGCGACTCACAGTGTTGACCAGAAGTTTATAGTAGTCTTTTATCATGTGGCCTTTGAGAGCCTAATTACATACATCAGCACAGCTTGGTTTGGTAACCTCTCTTTGCAATTGAAGTCCAAACTAGTCAGATTCATGCAGACTAAGAGAATGGGTGGAAGACAGCATCCATCTCTGCAGTCTATGTATGAATGGGCTGTTCTAAGGCAAGCCAACAAGATACCAATAATAACCAACCACAATGTCAATTTATCAGAATCAGAATCAGAAATACTTTATTGATCCCCGGGGGGAAATTGTACAGTACCGGTGCTCCCATTCAAGAGTAGAAAGTAGCATAATTTAGAGCTAAAAGTATGTACAAAATATAAGAATAAAAAATAGAAAATAAAAAATATACACATTTACAGTATTTAAGTGGAAAATAAGTAAAAAATATATACAATAACAATGTATATGTATATATATATATATGTATGTATGTATTGCACTGTTGTGTATGACTATATATGTATTGCACTTAAACATTTAAGAATAAATAGTGAGGTAGTGTATGAACAGGTGAAGTAGGTCCAGATTTCCAGTCTCTTCCTGAGTGTCTGACACTCAGAGGGAGGAGTTGAACAATTTGATGGCCACAGGCAGGAATGATTTCCTGTGGCGCTCTGTTGTACATTTGGGAGGAATGAGTCTCCCACTGAAGGTGCTCTTGTGTCCGACCAGTATGTCATGGAGAGGATGTGAAACATTGTCCAAGATGCCCCGCAGCTTAGACAGCATCCTCCTCTCTGACACCACCGCCAATTTACTAGATTTAAAAACTGTTTTATCCCTACTTCAACAAAAATCTTAAATGGTGGAAGGTCAAACAAGGAGGAAATCGATATGGAAACCAGCACAGCACAAGTTTAACTTATTTATTGATATTTGTACATAGGTTTCATCTATTTAACATCAGTGTATGTTTTTACTGTATATGCTATATCCTTCAGGAGGTTGTTCTTCAGAAGGTTGTAGTGATTCTTCAGGATGTTGTAGTGATTCTTCAGAAGGTTGTAGTGATTCTTCAGGAGGTTGTAGTCATTCTTCAGGAGGTTGTAGTCGTCCTTCATGATGTTGTAGTCTTCCTTCAGGAGGTTGTAGAGATTCTTCAGGAGGTTGTATTTGTCTTTCAGGAGGTTGTAGTGATTCTTCAGGAGGTTGTAGTCATCTTTCAGGATGTTGTAGTCATTCTTCAGGAGGTTGTAGTCATCCTTCAGGAGGTTGTAGTCGTCTTTCAGGAGGTTGTAGTCATCCTTCAGGAGGTTGTAGAGATTCTTCAGGAGGTTGTAGTCATCCTTCACGAGGTTGTAGAGATTCTTCAGGGGGTTGTAGTCATCCTTCACAAGGTTGTAGTCGTCCTTCAGGAGGTTGTAGAGATTCTTCAGGAGGTTGTAGTTGTCCTTCAGGAGGTTGTAGTGATTGAACTTACATTCATCACACTGTCTCTCTATCGGTCTGTCTCTCTCTCAGTGGGAGCTGGTTTGTTCCCTGCGTCCTCTGAAACAAATGATTCAGACCATCTATATGGGCGGAGTTTTAACAGGAGCCATCATCTATGGCGGCCTATCAGACAGGTGAGACTCACCTGTTCAGACTCTATGGAGTGATGTTTTCATGAATGTGACCCATGTTTTTGTTACATCTTCTCTGTTTGTTGCAGTTTGTGCCTGTTGTAGGTGTGCACTAAAATCAAACCAACCAGAATCTTTCCCTCTGTCCCCCTCTCTCTCTCAGGTTTGGGAGGCGGTCTGTTCTTATTTGGTCGTACCTGCAGCTGGGTGTGCTCGGTTGTAGCTCTGCCCTCTCGCCTTCATACACTGCCTACTGCGTTTTTAGGTTTCTGAGCGGGATGGCGGTGTCCGGAGTCATCCTGAACGGAGTCTCACTGAGTACCTTGCTACCTGTCTGTCTGTCTGTCTGTCTGTCTACCTATTCACCAGTCTGTCATCCTGTCTGTCTGTCTGTCTGTCTGTCATAAACTGCAGGTTCAGTCTTTAATGTCTTGATTTATTGATTCTGTGGAAACAAAGTGATGACATGTCCTTCAGAGGTTGATCAACGTGTCTGCCGACCTATGTGCCTGTCTCCAGAAGTGGAGTGGATCCCGACCAAAGAGAGGACGTTAGTGGGCACACTCACCTCCTTCTTCTTCACCTTTGGTCAGATGATCCTGGCAGGGCTCGCCTATTGGCTGAGGGACTGGAGGAAGCTGCAGGTGGTCATCTGTGCCCCCCAGTTCCTGTTCTTTGCCTACAGCTGGTCAGTGTAGACTTTCAAAATATATGTCTCTAATCCTTCTGCTCACTGATTGGTCAGATGGTTCTCAGTCTGCTCTCTGACTAGTCAGGTGATTCTAATCTTTATGCTCTCTGAATGGTCAGGTGGTTCTGATCTTTCTGCTCTGTGATTGGTCAGGTGGTACTCTGAGTCAGCTCGTTGGTTGGTTCTGAACCGTCGGTCAGAGGAGGCATTAAAGAGTCTTCACAGAGTTGCTCGAATCAATGGAAAATCAGAGATAATCGACAAGTTAACACTGGAGGTAACCTGTCTGTCGGTCACATATATAAAGATGTATAATATCCAATCTGAAGCTGAGATCAGTACCATGTGACCTGCAGGTTCTGCACTCTCACATGAATAAGGAGATTGAGTCGAGTCGTTCGTCATTCACAGCCTACGACCTGCTGAGGACCAGAGGGATGAGACGGATCTCCATCTGTCTGATCGCGGTCTGGTCAGAAATCACACCTGCTTTACCTTTACTTTACCTGTGTTCATTCACCTTTATTTATTCACATGTATCTATTTATTTATTAATATATTCTGTGACAACAAATTAGGTTCAATCCAAACACAGAGGCACACCTCTGTCCAACTGTCCCTTGTCCACCTGGCCCTGTCTACCTGCCCCCTGTCCACGTGGCCCTGTCTACCTGCCCCCTGTCCACCTGGCCCTGTCTACCTGTCCACCTGCCCCCTGTCCACGTGGCCTTGTCTACCTGCCCCCTGTCCACCTGGCCATGTCTACCTGTCCACCTGCCCCCTATCCACGTGGCCCTGTCCACCTGCCCCCTGTCCACTGGTCCACTTGGCCCTGTCTACCTGTCCACCTGCCCCCTGTCCACCTGTCTTGCTGTCCTCCTGTCCACGTGTCTACCTTTCCACCTGTCTATCAGCAGTCTGTCTTCTTCTGCAGGTTCTCTACCAGTTTTGCCTACTACGGTTTGGCGATGGACCTGCAGAAGTTCGGGGTGAGTCACCTGATGTACACCTCACTCACCTGATAGCTGAGGTTCAGATCCTATGGGATCAAAGGTAGAGATGGGAAAGGTTACCGTGGTTATGAATTTTAAGTGTTTGTAATGTGGAGTGAAACTGTCAGCCTGGAAGAATAGTCACCTGTTTACCTGTACAGCTGTTGAACTACAGTGGGGTCCAAAAGTCTGAGACCACTAGTCAAGATACTTGTATTTTGAATTTGTTTGAATGTAATACCATTTCTTTCATGACAAATGATAATATCAGCTTAACAATTTGAGTTAAAAGTTGAATCTTGTGTACAGGAAGTTCAGAGAATCTTATTATTTGGTATGTCCCCCTTTTGCTTTAATGACAGCATGCAGCTGGTATGGACTCCACAAGTTTGTGATGTCACAGAAGGCTTGGCTTTCTGAGTCTTCAAGCGCCCCCATACATAGTTCACTGGGGTTGAGGTCAGGTGACTGTGGAGGAAAGTTCATGACAGTCAGGACCAAGGACGTCTTTGGTCTTCAAGTAGTTCTTGCAAAGCTTTGAGGTGTGTTTGGGATCCTTATCCTGCTGCAGTATGAATCCCTCTCCAGAGGGACCAGAGGGTACAGCATGTCTCTGAAGAATGGAGTGGTGCTTCTCCTTGGTCAGGGTGTAGTCGATTCACTGCAGGGGTCCAACTCCAGAGTAGGCAAAACCCCACAGACTTTCCAGACTATTCCCACCACCATGTTTCACTGTTGGTTTGATCCACTGCGGTATCATTCTCTCTCCTGCTCGTCTCCTTACATACACCCTTCTGTTACTGCCAGAAATTTCTTAACTTGGATTCATCAGTAAATAGGACTTCTTCATCCACAGTAAAATGCTGCTATTTCTTAACCTTTAGTCTGGCCATGATTTGACTCTGAGAAAGCCCCTCTTTGTTCAGAATAACACTTTGACACTTTCACTTAGTTCTGATGCCATGTTTCCCACTATCACAATGCTGCTTAGTGAGCAATGACCTGCTGGAAACTTGAGGCGCAGGGGGTTTTAACCCGTCCTTTCCTCCTATTGGCTGTTGGTTGTTCCAGGTGAGTATCTACCTGATGCAGATCATCTTTGGAGCTGTTGATTTTCCTGCCAAACTGTTGGCTGTGGGCATGCTCAGTTACCTGGGGAGGAGAGTCTCTCAAGCGACCTGTCTCTTCCTGTCGGCCATCATCATCTTCGCCAACATCTTTGTCCCCACAGGTAACGAACCCTCACACACACTAATACACATTAATAAACAATAACGCACACTAATACACACACTGGTGACAAACTCACACACACTCTGATGCACACTGACACACACACACTAATACACATTAATAAACAATAATACACACTAATACACACACTGGTAACAAACTCACACACACTCTGATACACACTGATACACACTAATACACATTAATAAACAACACACACTAATACACACACTTGTAACAAACCCTCACACACTCTGATACACACTGACACACACTAATACACATTAATAAACAATAATACACACTAATACACATACTGGTAAACTCACAAACACTCTGATACACACTAATACACATGAATAAACAATAACACACACTAATACACACACTGGTGACAAACTCACACACACTCTGATGCACACTGACACACACACTAATACACATTAATAAACAATAATACACACTAATACACACACTGGTAACAAACTCACACACACTCTGATACACACTGATACACACTAATACACATTAATAAACAATAACACACACTAATACACACACTGGTAACAAACTCACACACACTCTGATACACACTGACACACACTAATACACATTAATAAACAATAATACACACTAATACACACACTGGTAACAAACACACACACACACACAGTCTGATACACGCTGATACACACTAATACACACACAGGTAACAAACCCTCACACACTCTGATACACACTGATACACACAGGTAACAAACACAAACACACACACACACACACACACACACACACACACTCTGATACACACTGATACACACTAATACACATTAATAAACAATAATACACACTAATACACACACAGTTAACAAACTCACACACACTCTGATACACACTTATACACAGGAAACAAACAGACACACAGTCTGACACACACTAATACACAATAACACACAATAATACACAGTAATACACACACAGGTAACAAACCCTCACACACTCTGATACACACTGATACACACTAATACACACACAGGTAACAAACACACACACACACTCTGATACACACTGATACACACTAATACACATTAATAAACAATAAGACATACTAATACACACACAGGTAACAAACACACACACACTCTGATACACACTGATACACACTAATACACATTAATAAACAATAAGACATACTAATACACACACAGGTAACAAACCCTCACACATTCTGATACACACTGATACACACTAATACACGTTAATAAACAATAATACACACTAATACACACACAGGTAACAAACCCTCACACACACTCTGATACACACTGATTCACGCTAATACACATTAATAAACAATAATACATACTAATACACACACAGGTAATAAACCCTCACATACACTCTGATACACACTGATACACACTAGTACACACACACACGTAACAAACCCTCACCCACTCTGATACACACTGATACACACTAATACACACACAGGTAACAAACCCTCACACACACTCTGATACACACTGGTACACACTAATACACACACAGGTAACAAACCCTCACATACACTCTGATACACACTGATACACACTAATACACACACAGGTAACAAACCCTCACCCACTCTGATACACACTGGTACACACTAATACGCACACAGGTAACAAACACACACACACTCTGATACACACTGACACACACACTAATACACATTAATAAACAATAATACACACTAATACACATACAGGTAACAAACCCTCACACACACTCTGATACACACTAATACACACACAGGTAACAAACACACACACAGTCTGATACACACTAATACACAATAACGCACACTAATACACAATAATACATACTAATACACACACTAATACACAATAATACATACTAATACACAATGATATATACTAATACACACACATGTTCGCACTTCTATACTTATAAGGACCCTCACCATGTTTAACATTTGTAGCTCCGGTGAAAGCCTGAACTCACACCTCTGAACTGCACCTGGAGTTTCAGTCCAGGAGCTGACTGTTTAGTGAGCTGTTGTCTTTCAAAGTTAACCACTTCAAACACCTGCTGCAGCATTTTCTTTTCTGGTCCTAAACATCTAAAAACCAACCGTCATAACCCCCCCCCAGACATGCAGACCATCAGGACCACATTGGCGTGTCTCGGTAAAGGTTTCACCTCGGCCTCCTTCACCACCGTCTACCTGTACACTGGAGAGCTCTACCCCACCATCATCAGGTAAGAGTGCTAGTTCCAATCCCAACAACAGGAACAGGAACTCTGCCCTCGAGCAAGATATGTCAGGGGAGACTGCATTTACATATACATACAATTTCTAAAAATCTGGAACTCTTCAGGTAAAGGGAACATTTGGCATGTTGTGGTATGTGGATGTCCACTCACTGTTGATGGTAAATGTAATCAGAATTCTCCTGCTCCTGGAGCCTTGCCTGCATACAGCAACACACACACACACACACACACACACACACACACACACAACCTGGCGAGTAGCAGAACGGACTTCCATACAACAACAAATCTAACGCTAGTGCTGCAGCATAAAGTTCCAGTTATCTACATTCAACCAACGCTTGTTATTTAGTTTGCTTCAAATGAGGCTCAACGTTCACACCATGTCTCTCAATATTACAACATACGTCTAAATATCGCTCCAGCTTGTGGGAGGAGCATGCTACCCAATAGCTTTACTTTGTTGGCCAAAACATACGTTGGGTGACAAAGATTCTCACTCAGTGGTCATCTGGCCTCTCAGCCCTGCTGGTCTTGGTTGTCTTTTCCAGTTTATCTCGGGATGCTGAAGGTCTGCATCACACCTCTGTCTCTCAGTGAGTTAAACTTTCATGCATAGTAACGCACACACAGGCTCTCTGGGTTGTCGTCGGCAACAGCATCCTGCAACAAAAACTGCTCACGATGAACTTCAATGCTGCAGAATGATTCAGTTTCTGTTGTTGAGTGAAGGCACCACCAGTCACTGTTTGCTCTTGACAGCTCAGGTTGGTCTCCGCCGGCAGCCTCGGCCTGAATATCTGAGTCAGCCAAAACACTGTAAAGTGTTTCCTCGTCCATAACATCGTATGCACACAAATTTTGGGATGCCATTTTTGCTGTCAGCGAGTTTATAAGTGAAGAGATGTTTTGTTTTGACCGTCCGTAGCTTCAAACAATGCTGTAACAAGTACAATCTCTAGTTTGAACTGTGAACTCTCAGTGGAGAGAGCTCGGTGCAGGCAACATGGAGGGAAGCTCAACATTGTTCATTTGCATATACTGATGATATAAAGAAATGATACAAAGCTGTTTGAAAATCGGCAAAGTTCTCCTTTAAATGATTTTAGGCCAAAAGCACTGATGTCTATTCTTTGTTAATATAAAGAGAAAAGTTTATAGTTAACATTTGTTGTTGTTGATCATCTTAAATCCTGCAAACTAACTTTATTTAATAGAGACTTCACTTCACAGTGTGCTACAATCTTATTTATTAGGGCCCGTGCAGGAAAGTCCTGTGAATTGCTCGGATTTTTTTTTCCTCCACTTCAATCAAATTTTTGAGATGTGCTCGAAAACTCAGAAAACTGTAGTGAAAATGTACATCTGATATGAGAACATATACTGTATAACGAAGGTGCCCTTGCGGTTTCACCTAGATGTACCAAATTTGGTAGGCACGTGTATAATGCTGAGACTTAAAAAAAGGAGCCATGCCCTAAACCCAACAGGAAGTCAGCCATTTTGAATTGTTAAATGTTTTTGTGGAACGATGTTGCTGTGGCGTGGCGGCCAAGTCAGCCATTTTGAATTTACTGGACACTTTTAGGGCAGTTCTTGCCATTTACAGGCTCTGTACTTTAAGGAATTCCTTCTCGAGAATTCATCAGATCAACAGATGTCCACTGCCACGCACTCCATGCAGGAAATAACATCTAACTCATGCAAGCAGTGTCCAACAGTCACAGAAATGCAGAGCCGCATCGATCGGCATCCCGCCAGCACCCCCGATGAGCAGGAAGGTGCAAGGGCCTGTTCGGCTTTTCATTCTATGAAAGTACATATATACACATACATATATACTGTACATACTGTATATACATATAAATGTGTATATACATAGACATATAGTACATATACACACATGTTCTGTTGGATTTAAGAGTAAATGTTGGTCTACTTTTGTGGATTAAAGCCAATAGACCACAAATGTGTGATGATGAATTTTAAACCTGCAGTTTAACTTACTAATGTATGCTGTTCTGTGTGACAGAGATCACACATATTTTAATCATGTAACATTTCTGCAGCAGTGAAAGTGGGTCTGAAATAAATGAAGTTAAAACCAAATAACTTATTTTATCCAGCAACACAAAGACTGATATATTCATCTCTTCGGCCTGAAACTTTCCTGATGGGATATTTTCAGGTGGAGAAATTTAAGAGCATTTGTAGAAACACTATTTTAAGACATTTATTGCTGTAGCAATTATCAAAAGTGCTTTACAGGAACAAAATGAAAAAAGAAAAAGAAAAAAGACGTGCAGACACATTTAGCCAAATTGAGATAAGGTTATAAAAATGGTTTCAAAAGATACATTTTTAGAAGCAGTATATAACAGGTTATTCAAATTCCTTTAGATAAAAATAGAGCAGATCTCCTTATAATATTATTACAGAGACCAACAGTTGTGGTTTGACAAGTAGGAGGTAAACCACTTAAGGGCCATCCCAGGTAAACCCACCCAGTACTGGAGTCTATTAATAAGAATATTAATATGAGAGCAGAGCATCATCAGAAATAATTTATTATCCGAATAAGTCTCAGTCCTGTGGCATCATCTGATGTTTTTCATTTATGTGATTGTTTTTGTCTCTGTATTGAAGGTCTCTTTTGAGAATGAGACCCCAGAGAATAATTTATTAATCATGATATATTTTTTAAAATAATTTAATAAGGTAATAATTACTTACCGTCATTTAATGGATGAAGACAAGCTATTTTTTTTTTTACTTTTAAGATGGAAATACATAAGAATTCAAACCAATGATGTGAAAAACACTTCACTCAGTGTCTCTATAGTAACAACATGATATTAAATCTGATAATCTATCAATCTATGAGTGTATCAGTCACATGATGTGTGTGTGTTGTATTTTCAGGCAGACGGGAATGGGCTTCGTCTCCACCATGGCGAGAGTCGGCAGCATGGCAGCCCCTGCCGTCCTCATCTTGGACGAGGTGACATCACCAATCCAAACCTTGTTAACAAATCAAAATATTAAGTTAATTAATTATTTAGTAATTTGTTTTTTTATATTCTTTATTCATATAATCCATGTCATCAATCTAAATGCAATGATGCAGATAAAATAAAAAGTGAGTAAAACATTCATACTCCCTGATACATATACAGGGCCCCATATACAGTACATCCTGATATACACAGGGAACTGTATACTCCCTGATATGTATACAGAGCTGCTGTCGGGTCAAATCTTCTACTGAGGTCCAGCAGCAGCCGTAGAGGTTGAGGAGAGAAATGTTTAATATTTCCTGCAGTCCAGAGCCGCAGCTCCCATCTACCCTTTAATACATATTTAATGTGTGATTCATCTTCTTCTGCTAGTCTGTCTTATTGTCTGTCTATCTGCCTCTGTTTCTCAGCCTGTCTGTCTGTCTGTCTGCCTGTTTGTCTTCCTGTCTGTCTGTCTGCCTGCCTGTCTGTCTGCCTCTGTTTCTCAGCCTGTCTGTCTGTCTGTCTGTCTGTCTGTGCCTGTTTGTCTTCCTGCCTGTCTGTCTGTCTGCCTGCCTGTCTGTCTGTATGTCTGTCTGTCTCTGCCTCTTTGTCTTCCTTCCTGTCTGTCTGTCTGTCTGTCTGCCTGTCTGCTTGTTTGTCTCACATCATGACCAGCTCTTTAACTTTCTTTCTGAACAAACTCAGCTGATTCTCTCTGTAGTTGTACAGACAACAGCAAGTATGTTAGCTAATGCTAACAGTACTGATGGACTACATTTCCCAGGTACTCCCTGCTCTGCCCAGTGTGGTGTATGGGGGGGCGGCGGTGTTGGCCGGCTGCTTTGCCTGCTTCCTGCCGGAGACACTGAACATGCCACTCCCTGACACCATCGAGGATGTGGAAGAGAAATGGTAGGCTAACAGCTAATATTTAGCCTCATTAGCAGTACTGGCTTCATTTGCTACATTAGCTTCATTGGCATTCCCCACTGAAATAATGCTAGACTCACACTAAATTGTGCTCTAACAACTTGCAGCTTTAGTTTCATTAGATTTGTTAGCTTCATTAGCAGCTTTAGTTTCATTAGATGTGTTAGCTTCATTAGCTGTGTTAGCTTTATTAGCAGCAGTAGCTTCATTAGCAGTGTTGCCTTCATCAGCAGCATTCATTAGCATTCCTACTGGTGCTAATGCTAACAAGCTGCATAGCTAGTGACACTGCTGGTCTTGGTTATCACCAACTAAATCAATACGTAATAGATAAATAAATATCAATAACTGAAACTGCCTGTGTGAAGGTCTGGAGTACGCCCAGCCGCCCAACAACAAGAGGGAGTGTCCTTGAAAGAAGGCGGGGTGTCTGAGTGTGGGGGCGTGGTCTCAACAGAAAGCCTGGCCTTAAAAGAGCTGAAGGAAGCAGAAGGGAGCGGACTTAATGCCCTCTGACCAATCAGAAGATGCCAGTCAGAGCCAATGACAGCTAAACTGAAACTCAACTAATCAGATGGCTGGAGTCATTAATGACAAAAAATGAACCAATGAAAATCAAAGAATGATTCAGTGTTTAAGTTTTACAATTGACAATGGCACAATTTATAACATTTAAATATATTTGAATTAAGTTCAAATCAATAAACTTGTTTGACCATAGATGTATTGATGTAAATGAAGCCATGTGATGGGTTATAATGTGCAGAGACACATTTTAAACAGTTTCTGTCATTCATGAAAATAAATCAATAATCAATAACTGTAACACACTAATAAAACTGTGATTAATATCAGATTATTGTTGTTGTCTTTGTTTCAGAGGATAAGAACTGAACTGACGCCAAATAACAACAATAAATATGTGACATCAGACATCATTTGTCTGTCATAACTGAACCAGGTACAGTCACATGACCTGAGTCACATGACCAGGTGTGTTGGTGCCAAACAATCTCCACTATATAGTACTCTTTCACTTAGTAAAAGTAAAAATAGGCTAATACAATGTAGAAATACTCTCAATACGCAGAATGGCTCATTTCAGATTAAATTAAATTATATATTATAATAATGGATGTGTTCATCATTAATATTGCAGCTCGTAACTTTCACAACTTTAAATTCCGCTGGGTTTCATATATAATGTTACATCATCATTTATTAGTTGATTACATTTAGTATATGATTTGAGAGTAACTAGTAGTAAAGTTATCAGATAAATGTAGTACAGTAAAAACTGCAGTATTTCCTTCTGAAATCTAGTGGAGTACAAGTATAAAGTAGCATGAAATACAAATACTCAAGTACATCTCAAGGCTTCTCTTTATTGTGGCTCTGTGATGTTTGTATGGTTAAAAACGGGTTAAAATCACTAATGAGTTCATGAACTGATTATATTATTGATCTAAACAGTGAACTACAAGAGTAAGTGTGATGCTGAACTATGTATATGTAAAGTTATTTTATAGTTAATAGATTTTATTTAATTTTTACTTTACTATATTTTTTATTTTCATTTTATTCAATGTTTTTTCTTGCTTATTGTTTTGTCATTTTAATGCTTTTCTTCGTCTGCTTATGTAAAGCACTTTGAGTTGCCTCTGTGTTTGAAAAGTTCAATATAAATAAGGCTGTCTTGCCTGTGGGCAGGTAATGGCCATTGGCATCAACGCTATACATTCAGAGCCAGAATACATCACAGTGAGCAAACACAAGCAACACAGAATCAAAGGTCAAATCGATTAGATAACTGTCAATCTAGATGACGATTCCTTTTTGTTAGCAAAAGGATGTTGGTGGTCAGGTAAAAATATACCACTGCATACTGAAGAGCTCCGTTTCGTTTCTTTGGAGGCACCTATTGAGATAAGTGGTAATTGCAAATGTGGTTTTGGACCTCACTTTCGTAATACATAATCGATAATACATCCACACTCACCTCCCAGAGCTCCAAACTGTGTGACATTAGTCAGTTGGCTTTAATAGTTGTAACCCATAGAAGACAATCCACAAATGTGTACCATGATCCACAAGTATCTCACTATGTACAAACATGTATTTTTGTGTTGTGTTAAGTCACATCCACAAAAACACAGAGGGATTTGAAAATACGCATAACTTATTCTGTAAACATGTAGTTTCATTTCGAATAAAAATGATACAGGTTTTACAAATGTACATAGTTTCACCACAAAAATACATGTAAAGTCATATTTAGGCATTTGCGGATCCATTTGTACATGTGAAACATGTTTTAGACATTTGTGGATTGCTTCCTGTCAGTTTGTGAGGCACATGACATTTGTGACTTCCCACCCATTTGTTTGTGGATTTTTGTCCAATTCGTACCGCAGCAGATCTGTAGAAAAAAATCCGGGAATGTGAGGTGCAGTTACCAGCTGCACCAGCAGGTGGTGGCACATGAGCAGACGGACCTACAGTCAGTACTGGAAGAAGACTAAAGGAAGTCTACCTAGCATCTGCATCCATACAACAAGGAGAAGGACAGCAGCCTGGCTTCAACCAGGAGGTGAAACACAAAGTGGAGCATCTTTATTTGAGTGTGCTGCGCTTTGCATGCTTACTTAACATTACTGGCGTTACCTATAGTTTGCCAACTTAGTTTCTTAAAGTTAGCTGTGGTAGTTGAGTACACATTAGATGATTTAGTTCAGGTACAGAGAATTATTGTGTGTGAGGCATGAATAGTAAAGGCATGAACTGTAAACTCGCATGGCCAATGTTAATGTTAAACACAATCAGTGTCCGTGGGCCCAGGGGAATGGGGTCATAATGAAGCGTTAACTACTCTGTTTTGGCAAGGTTGCAGCGCTGTGTAAGGCTAGGACAAGAGAAAGACTTGGATATGATATATGACATATGTGGGTTTCACAATAATTGGTAATTCAGCGATCAGAAGTAGGACAGTTGGCCTTATCAGTGCAAACTGATCATTATCTTATTGACAGTAATTTAAAGGTTAAATGCTTTGTAAGCCACGATCTCACTGGTGTGTTCCTGCTACATGATTATGGGAATGTAGAGACTAGATTTGCACTTGTTTTAGAAGTTTCATCGTCTGTAGTCTTCGATCTTTTTTTGTTTGGTTGGTTGAAGAGCGAGTCTATTGCGTTAGCTCCGCCTACCCTCTCTGGCGGATCAACCACAGCTGGGTGATGGAAACGCGTCAGAAAGTTATTTTAATGAAAATCTTCCAGATTATTACTTTAAGATGTAACTTCCTTTGTATTCAATGTGTGCTTTTGTTTACGTTTTTTCCCATTTGACCTGAGATCGTCCAAAACAAAAACCGGAGCTGCTCAATGTGGACGGAGTCAAATGTCAAATCGGATTCATCGACCTGCAGAGCTGGAGAACCCCCGCAGACCCACCGCACTAGGCGTACACATGCGCAAGTTTAAACGACAGATGGTGGTAAAATCTGTGCAATAAAATATTGATAACGGCAGCAGTGAGACTACTTGTACCACCAACTGTAATACAAAGGTTCAGCCAGAGGGTGTCACCACAAACACAAGCATGAAGTGTTTTCTGTTTGTTTTATTCAACATGTGAAATAAAATGATGGTTTTAGATGTCGAGACGTCTGAACACACACATACACACGCACGCACACACACGTGACTCGTTAATATTAAACATGAAGAAAAAAGAGTCGAAATTACGTTCAAAATGTTAATTAATATTAATATTTCATGTCAACATAAATGTTTGATATCAAGGCTTTTAGACATGTTTTAAACATTTTACTGTGAAATATTACAGTATTAATAATAGGAATATTAAATATTAATATTTACTGAACCACTTCAGATTTTTCTATTAAAAGTATTCAAATCAGACATGTGTTCAGTGTGTAGTTCAGTGTGTAACTCAGTGTGTAACTAAGTGTGTAGTTCAGTGTATAGTTCAGTGTGTAACTCAGTGTGTAGTTCAGTGTGTAACTCAGCGTGTAACTCAGTGTGTGGTTCAGCATGTAACTCATTGTGTAATTCAGCGTGTAACTCAGTGTGTAGTTCAGTGTGTAAGTCAGTGTATAGTTCAGTGTGTAAGTCAGTGTGTAGTTCAGTTTGTAGTTCAGTGTGTAACTCATTGTGTAATTCAGCGTGTAACTCAGTGTGTAGTTCAGTGTGTAAGTCAGTGTATAGTTCAGTGTGTAAGTCAGTGTGTAGTTCAGTTTGTAGTTCAGTGTGTAACTCATTGTGTAGTTCAATGTGTAGTTCAGTGTGTAACTCATTGTGTAGTTCAATGTGTAGTTCAGTGTGTAAGTCAGTGTGTAGTTCAGTGTGTAAGTCAGTGTGTAGTTCAGTTTGTAGTTCAGTGTGCAAGTCATTGTGTAGTTCAGTGTGTAACTCAGTGTGTAATTCAGTGTGTAGTTCAGTGTGTAACTCAGTGTGTAGTTCAGTGTGTAACTCATTGTAGTTCAGTGTGTAGTTCAGTGTATAATTCAGTGTGTAACTCAGTGTGTAGTTCAGTGTGTAGTTCAGCGTGTAGTTCAACGTGTAGTTCAGTGTGTAGTTCAGTGTGTAACTCCTTGTGTAGTTCAGTGTGTAACTCATTGTGTAGTTCAGTGTGTAGTTCAGTGTTTAGTTCAGTGTGTAACTCATTGTGTAGTTCAGTGTTTAGTTCAGTGTGTAACTCCTTGTGTAGTTCAGTATGTAACTCAGTGTGTCGTTCAGTGTTTAGTTCAGTGTGTAACTCATTGTGTAGTTCAGTGTGTAACTCAGTGTGTAACTCAGTGTGTAGTTCAGTGTGTAGTTCAGTGTGTAACTCAGTGTGTAGTTCAGTGTTTAGTTCAGTGTGTAACTCAGTGTTTAGTTCAGTGTGTAGTTCAGTGTGTAACTCATTGTGTAGTTCAGTGTGTAACTCAGTGTGTAGTTCAGTGTGTAGTTCAGTGTGTAACTCATTGTGTAGTTCAGTGTGTAGGTCAGTGTGAAACTCATTGCGTAACTCAGTATGTCGTTCAGTGTCTGTTTGATACCCTTCTCTGATTGGGTGATGACCACTCCGCCATAATTATATTTATATATATTATATAACCTTAACCCTAACCCTAACCCTTTTTATGCAATAGTTATAATTAACTGATATTGACGATGCTTCTGTTGTGAAGGTTTACCGATCTTTCAGCTCACAGTTTATTGATCTGTATTGATCTGATTAGTTTAGTGATCTGCCTCTTTAGGTACAATATATTGTTTATCAATCAGGTATTTGATTCACAATATTTTTTAGTAGATTAATTAATTGTTTGTTTGGATCTGCACATGAAAACATACAGATTATCACCAGAATTAGAATTTAATCTTTTATATTAAACCTCACACCTGCAGCTGTTTTTACTCATACTTTGGAGTATTGATCAGATATTGGTTTGTGATCATAAGGATGGAGTTTTAACACATGTTTAACTCATTAATTCTGTATAATTGATGAAGGTCTGTTCGTTTTATCTTATTCAAATTAAGCTGCTGTGAACCCAGATCAGAAATAGTTTTATTGATCGGATATTGATTGATCAGATCTTGATTGATCTTTTGCTCCTGATGTTTTTGTTTCTGAAAAGATAAACGTCCCCTGGCTGCGGCCTTACCGACTCTGACAAAATCATCCAATCAGAGAGGACGCTCTGCCACGTTTTATTCGAGTGACAGGAACTTAAGCCAATGGCAGTGCGCCTGCACAGCTGACAGTGTTGTGGGAGGGCGGGTCGAACCGCCGCTCAGCAGTACAGCGGAAGAAAATGGCGGCCGTGGCTGCAGAGCCAGGAGCTGCGGCTGTTCCGACAACAACAATAATCGCGGCGAGGGACGACGAGGACCTGCCAGAACCAGGCCCGGTCGGTCTGGGGCCCCCAGGAGCCCCCCTGGAGACCGATGGGCCGCGAGAGTACGGCCCGGCTGTGGAGCTGGTCATCCCCCGGATGGAGGATGGTGGGGATGGGGAGGAGCGCCGCCATGTCAGGCCGGAGCTGAAGCCCGCGGCGGGAAAAGCGATCTCTGACAACGCCGTTAACGATGAACTGATAGAGGACTTCCCGGTGGACCGGATCAGCATGGACCGGTTCTCTCCCGGACTACCGGGGGATCCAGAAGGCGGCGGGAACGTGTCGGTGCAGGCGGCGTACCGCAGCATCCTGGCGGACCCGCAGCCCTCCGCCGTCTTCCTGCACTCTTTCCCGGCTCCCCCGCCCGTCACCGAGGCCGGGCTGTCGCTGGCGGAACCGGCGGAACCTACTACCAACGAGACGACGGACCGGGCCGAAACCGCGGGCCGAGATAGAGGCTACACGCCGCTGCTCCAACCGGAGCTGAGGCCTGTCCCTGGTGAGGACGCCATGTTGGACGGTACCGCGAACAGGCTGTCGGTCCCGGACAGCCTGGACCCGGAGACAGGGTACGGTAAAAACTCAGCCGGAACCGAGGAACTGCCGGGCCGCGGCCTGCGGGACATTTCTCCGCCCTGCTGGTCCCCTAAGAGGCGACTGATGACGGACATCATGAAGCAGGAAAAACCCGCCGGAGAAGACTCCTCCCGGCCGGAGCTCGGACCTGAACCTGGTCACGGTGCTCCACCGCTGGTCTCCGTGCAGGATCTGAGTCCCGGGTCGGAGGTTCGGGTCTCCCTGGACCACGTCATCGATGACGCGCTGGTGGTATCCTTCCGGCTGGGTGAGAAGGTGTTCTCTGGGGTGCTGATGGATGTTTCCAAAAGGTAAAACTGTATTGAAATAAGATGTTAAAATTGTCTGACCGGAGAAATATTATCGTTTTAATTTAATTTAATCGATTAGTCTATCGGCAGAAATTTAATTGTTTATTTCATTTTTAAAAACAAAAATAATATAAAGTATTAAAAATATTCTTAGACTTTCCAATTTGATTATTCAGTGCTTTCCTCTGTTTTAATTTAACTGAATATCTTTGAGTGTGAAGACGTTGCCATGATGGACAAATGTCACTGCTTAGACTAAGTGATTAATTGATCAATCGAGAAAATTATTGACAGATAAATCAATAATGAAAATAATTGTTGCAACATTAAAGTTATCGTTTATTATCACTGTCTCATACACAGAATTGTTTCGACCACACTAAAACGTTTTTATGATTTTTGCAGTTTAACAATCATTTCCATCAACAATTAATCTGCTGATTATTTTCTCTAATGATCCTTTGGTCTGTAAAATGTTTTTGTGTGACCCACAATCCAAACCCCCCAAATATTCAGTTTCTAATCACAACTTTGACTCCAATGATTATTAGTATTGAGTATTAAAGTACTTGCTGATTATTTTTCTGTGGGACGATTAATCAAATAATTATTTCAGCACTATTATTTCCTCCATTATTAGAAGATGATAAGTCAGACATTTAACTACCAGAGAAACACTTTGCTGTATTTTGCATATTAATATTATATCTTGTCTGCACACATATTATACTAAATACTGCACACTATGCTACGGCTGCAATTGACGCTTATTTTTCTGTCAATTAATCTGACGAAAACTTCCTTGATTAATCAATTTGACCAACTTTCCAAAACCATAAAATATTTCGTTTATCATCATATCTGAAAAAGATGAGCGCCAATCGTCACATTTAAGACTGGAACCAGCTGAATTTTGGTATTTTTGCTTGAAAAATTACATAAATTATTAAACGACCAAATAGTTGCAGATTAATTTTCTTTCAATTGATTAATTGTTGCAGCATTATATATTATAGGAAACCTGAGATGAACGATATCTATTTTCTTCTGTCAAACTGATGACAGTGAATAGTTTTTCTAATTTAATGTTGACTAAAACATTAGTCTGAATTAAGGTTACTAATTTAGAGTTTTTTCTTGACCGACACTCGTTAACCGATCATTAATCGTTAATGTGCTATTTACTGGACAAATGTCTGTAACCCATTAAAAAATGATCAATACACCTACAGCAAATGATTTTGTTTTTCATGAGAAAGGGTTTATTTTTGTGCAATAGCAGCACAAACAACAGCTGACACACATTGGATCCTCCTGCGCTAAGACCCTGACACCGTGGAGACAAATATTTTATAACTTTATTAGAATAAATAGCCTATCAAACAGTAGCCAGACTTCGTAAAAGGCTAAATAATGATCAACAACACTCAACATGTTAACAAAACAAAAACTTGTAAACTTAGTGTTAATCGGTCAAAATTCTTATTGTAGGTTAACGGTTAAACAGTTAATTATTAACATCTCTACTGCATGGATCTGGCGTTGGTTGTTTCGTAACGTTAGCTGACAATTTGCAAACGGGCAATGTTGGGTCTCATTTTTTAAATTACGTTACAACTGCTCACACATTGGCAATAAAAAGCAATTATTAAATGTAAATTGTTACATATTGTACAGGGTGTCCCCCAGAAAAGTTGTTAAACCCGGTGGCAAGTATCTTGACAGGGGCTGGTGGCCAGGTGCAGGAGATTTTAAATGACTAAGTAATGTATTGTTAGAAATAAGTCATTTATTCAACACACACAAGAAAATCAACAAGTATAGCAGGGTCTTACAAAGAATCTGACTATGTACAGTCTTGAATTCTGTGTTTTCAACAAGTTTTTGCACTCTACAAAAACCTTTTAAAAAGTCAATAACAAGAAGATAAATTAAAACTAATTCTTGTTCTAGTTTTGTTGCACTCTAAAAAAATCCCAGCTGATCACTTTAAGGCCTCTGGAACAATCAGCACTTGATGGATTCCATCAGCTTATAATTGCGTCCTCTCCTTCATGAGGTCTAGAGTCTTTATGTTTACTTCTGCTTGAAGTAACGCTATCGTTATCGCTATTCGGCTGTTTTTGTCCCAGCTTGGCTCTGCCAAGGACAAGGTACTCGCCGGCTGTGCTTTGTCGGCCTGAGGCTGGGCTGACGTTGATAACTCGGTGGAATGTGAATGTTAGACAGTTTTTTGAGACGGTCAAATACTGGAGGTGATGGTGATGAGAAAGAGACTGCTGAGGTGTCTTGGCTTTTACCTATCCCCCTTGACATTATGCCTAAATGTCTCAAAGGACGTATCTGTGTTACTGACTGTTTGGCTAGCTAGCTAAGGTTGCTAGGTAAGCTTGTGGTAGTTGGAAGCGTCAACATACAATGAGGGTAAAGAACACTGATCTCCGACCTGCTGTTTTATTATAGTGCGTTCATGTTTGAACCAACAGATGTCGCTGGTGAACTTTCCAACCACTATATTAAAAAATCCCTGATGCTTAAGCCCAGTGGGGGTTGATTTAGGCTCGATGGGCCGCCGGGCTTGCAGTACACTGGCAGAAACCCTCTAGTACTTTTTTTACAGGGTCAGCGGCAATAAAACATGATCAGGACTTTTTTCAGTAAGCAAAGTTAACAGTCACTTCAAAAACTGTCTGGAGCTCTTGGGCCCCTGAGCCTGTTCCTGATTGGCCTGACCTCTGTGTATCAGAGTGTATATTATTACACACTGATACACAGAGGTCACTTCTGTCACTGTTTTTTTTACTGCCAGTCACCAAATGCTAACTGAGGCATTTTAGGTCCAGGCAAGAGTTTTAGGTCCAGACGAGAGTTTTAGTCCCTGTCGAGTGTTTTGGGTCCAGTTGAACATTTAATTCCAGACAAGAGTTTTAGATTAAGTCAAGCATTTTAGGTCCAGACGAGACTTTTACATTACATTACATTGTTGTCCAAAGCAACTTACAATAAGTGCATTCAACCATTTGGATACAACCCAAAAATCTACAAGAATCATGCAAGTATATTAACTTCATCATATATGCTGAACTGCTTCAAGTGTTACGTTTAGTTCCAGACGAGAGTGCTTGTTTTAAGATCAGATCTCAGGTTCTCATGCCAAATCAGCCCTTGTGTTCGAGTCTAAGGTTCTCACACTGTGTGTGTGTGTGTGTGTGTGTGTGTGTGTGTGTGTGTGTGTGTGTGTGTGTGTGTCTGTTCAGGTTTGGACCGTATGGTATTCCCATCACGGTGTTTCCCAGACGGGACGACCGGAGTCGACCTCAGATGTCTGTGCAGTCACAGCCAGTTCCCAATGACAACCAGTCCACCAAACAGGAGGAGGTCATTGTCAGCCCTGTGTCCCCCTCCCCGCCTCACCCATGGACCTCCAAACTGCCGCCTCTGTTCCAGGAGGGGGCACCGTACCCCCCTCCTCTGTTTATCAGGGACACCTACAACCAGGCCTTACCTCAGCCACTACCACGCAAGATCAAACGGCCAAAGCGGCGCTACCGCTGTGAGGAGCCAACCTCCATCATGAACGCCATCAAGCTCCGCCCCCGCCAGGTGCTGTGCGACAAGTGCAAAGGTGTGGTGGCTTCAGTCGGGCACAGGGAGGCACGGCGGGGCCCGGTGGATATGAGGGGTGAGGAGGCATCCCGGCGGCGGCGACCAGCTGAGGGACCGATCTCCTCTGAGGTCAAACGGCTGAGGAGCGATGACAAAGGAGGACGTACTGCCGCAGAGAGACGCTCATCATCAGGGATACGTGTGTCATCTTCATCATCATCTTCCTCTCGCCGTGTCCTGAGGGGCGTGGCTTCATCCTCATCTTCATCGGCATCCTCATCCAGCCGCATGTGTCTGAAGCTGAACTCAAAGAAGGTTCTGGCCAAAGGTTCTGCTGTTGATTGCTCCAAAGCGCGGCAGGTTCTCAAGAAGCTAGCAAGGAGTTCTCAGCCATCACCGCCACATCGCCGGCCCAAAGACCAGAACCAGAATCAGAACCAGGATCAGACCCAGACCCAGAACCAGCACCGTACCAAGGCTGTGACCCGAGCAGCTGCCCTGCAGAACCACAACCAGAAGGTCCACTTCACTCGCCGCCTGCAGCACCCCAGCGGAGTCACTGTCAGCTCGAGCTCCCAAGCGCCTCTTCCACCCAGAATGCGTCTCAAACCTCAAAGGTATCGTACCGATGACAGCCAGGCATCCTGCCCCTCCACGTCCTCCTCCCCGCCAAAACAGAGCGCTCGCTTGTCACCTCCCAAACCTGCTTTAAGCCCCGCCCCCACACCCATACCAAGCACCACCCTGTCCCCTCCCTCAACCACACCTCCAACCCCCCTGTCCTCTGCAGCCAGTGTTGCCATGGGGACGCAGGAGGTACATCCCCCTGTGGAGGAGGGGGCAGAGCAGGGAGAGGGAGGAGATGATGGGCAAGTAATGGAGCCCCTTCTTCCGTCCTCCTCCTTCCTGGACTCTTCCCACTCAGAGTGCAGCTCCACAGAGACCTTTGACCTCCCTCCTGGAGACCCGCCCTCTTCCTCTCCCCCTGCCCCAGCGCCCCTTCCCTCCTCCTCGCTGTTAGAGCTTCGATGTCCCTCCTCTTCCTCCCCCACCACCCCTCCCTCCAGAGCCAATGACGAGGAGACACAGGCCGGTGGTGAGGAGGAGGAGGAGGAGGAGGGAGGTGAACTGAAGAGGCGTCGTAAGTCTTCTACGTCCTCCTCCTCCTCCTCGTCTTCGTCCTCCTCCTCCGTCTTCTCTAAGTTGGTGTCTAAGTGTTCACTCCCTGACGGTCGGACGGTGTGCGTAGGCGACATTGTCTGGGCAAAGATCTATGGCTTCCCCTGGTGGCCAGCGCGCGTGCTTGGCATCACGGTGTCACGGCGCGGTGACACCGGGCTGGCGGTGCGGCAGGAGGCGCGCGTCTCCTGGTTTGGCTCCCCCACCACCTCCTTTCTGCCGCTCACCCAGCTGTCGCCCTTCCTGGAAAGCTTCCAGTCCCGCTTCGACAGGAAGAGGAAGGGGCCGTATCGCCGCGCTATTGCAGAGGCCGCTAGCGCTGCCAAACAGCTGACGCCTGAAGTTCGGGCTCTGCTTACACAATTCGAGACGTAGCATCAGCCACTGCTGCCAACACCTTCCCTCCCCGCCCCCTTCCCATATACCATGTCCCTTCCAGCTCTGTCCTGTTCACAACAGGAAGTGGGAGGAGCTTGTCCCTCTCCCTCGTCAGACTGATTCCTGTCTGTCAGAGACTGATGCAGACAGACGGACGATGCTCATGTTTCCTGTTCTGTTCTTCCTTTTTGGAGGAGGGGGCGGAGTTTCTGTGTTACCCCTGTGTTCAGGGGATCAGTGGGCAGGGCTTATACATGTGGTCACCTCCCCCTGTCTTCACAGAGGTTCTCAGTTTCAGACAGGTGCCAGTCAGCGGCAGCGTTTCCACTCCCCTCACCGTCACAGTGTAGTCTTCGTTCGGTCTGTTGAAGGGTTAATCGCTCAGTTTACACGTCGTCAGTTTTCTGATCCTGATGATGTCATAGTGATCTAATCAGGCTACAAATGTCTAACATTCAGGTGCGTTACACACTGGAGGTGTGGAGTTTGAAAGACATGGCTGTTTGCCAGGCATGGACGCTCAACTGAAAGACACTATGGTGTATTGTGGGAAATGTAGGATCCAGCGTTTCTGGACTACAACTCCGGATGTATTTGACCGTTCTGTTTTTGATCTGTCTCTCTCACAAGAAAACTAAATGCAGCCTGATGATTGGGTGACAGACTGCGTGAAATGACCAAACAACTACATCACAATGATGTCACGCATTTCCATCATTAATAATGAATCAACAAATAAGAATTAGTAATGGAAAAATAAACACTAATTAAGATCCAAATACTAACAGTTGCTAAGCTAACAGTTGCTAAGCTAGGCTCAACTATACTGGACACACAGTTAATTATTTTATCTTCGATTGATTAGAATGATTGATCGATAAAAATGTCTGACACCTTGTTTTCTAATATTTTCTCGCTCCTGAATCTCAGATTTTAATCTTTGTCTAAGTTCTGATTCGACGCTGTTGAATACTTCAGTCCAACATGTTTGTCCCTCGTCGGTCCAGCGGTGGCGGTGGAGTGAAATGCTGTGACACGCTGACGTGTCATTTCCTGTTGTGTTGGTTTTCCTGGCTCCTCCAGGTTCTGCTGAGGCACACCCACAGACTGAAATATTTTCTTTTCACAGAAGCTTTGTTTCCGTTCATAAAGATAAAAAGATTAAAACTGTGAAACAAAGTGTTGTTCAAACTGAGGCTGGGGGTTCAAAACCGAGTCCAGAGCCAAGTAAGAGCAGTCCTGACTGTCTGAGGTTTTTAGTTTTATCGTGTGATCATGTCTATTTGTTCTGAATGATTCATAGTCAGCTGGGTCAAATACTGAACAATCTCCCACAGTCCAACAGAAACAAGGTACAGTTGCCATGGCAACAGTGCTACTATTTGAACAATACAAACTAAAAGAAGTCCAGGATCGGATCAGGTCCCCGTTGTCTACGAAGGGGTCAGGTCCCAGTAGTCCTGTATTGGTCAGGTCCGTCCTGTATCGGATCAGGTTTTTGTATTCCAGGATCAGATCTCTGATGATAAAACCTGATTTATTTAAGGTTTCGGTTTGCCTCCTTTCAGACCACGCTCCTGGAACTTTTCTGTGTTCATCAGTCTGGTACAGAGCTGTTGATGTTTGATCAGTCAGACTATGTGATCAGTAATCAAACTTATTGATCATCAATTTATTAGTGTGTCATCGATTATTGCTTGAAAATTCTGCTCTGTTTGAAAATATTTTTATTTGAAGCTCAGATGTTTTATGCAGACAATGTTGCTGACGTCCCACTTGTTCTGTGTTTGAGAACCTCAAGCCTCATTTTATCAACACTGACAGACGGACAGGTAGGGCAAGTAGGACAGGTAGGACACACTGACTGTTAGACAGGACCACTGCTCTCATGATGATGATGATGATGATGATGAAGGTGGATTTTCCCTCTCTGCTGTTTGTAGTTTCAGCTGACTCTTTTTACCGTCTGTTTGCAGATCAGAGATCCTGAACTAAAAATTGTTGGGACAAAATAACGGAAACACACGGACAAAAATAAAAAATAAGAGAATCCGTCTGAGAGTCAACCTGTGTACATGTTCTTTTTTTCTGATGTTTTAAATCTATTAAAAAACTGTCAAACTTCTCTTTGAATCGTCGTCATTTAAACTTTCATTCTTCTGTGGTGATTTTACTGTAGGAGTCACTCAGCTCAGCAGCACGCTGGCTGCAGATCTCAGTCAGATTTTCTCACCTGCAAACAGATGTTTGGTAAACGGGTCTCCAGAGCTGTTTTTTTCCAAAAACAACAATAAAATGTTTGTTTTTATTATCACCCCTGCGCAGAACTCCATTGAGACTTTTAACAATTTTAGAAACAAATTGGAGGATTTAATGAGACTGAAATCTACAAATAATAAAAACTAAATAATTGGATTAGTTAAAAGTGTGAATAAGTTTTAACCCTTTAACATTTACACATGTTGCTGATTTTAGTTAAAAACATCTCTGATAACCAGAGTGGGAAAATACCAGCAGGTGCTGAGTAAATACTGGAATATATAATCAGGTACTGGATAAATACTGTTCATTATCAGTAGCTTTAACTGACATGTTATTTATGGTTAGATATAATGTAACATACATTTATCAAATATTGAAGTTTCACATCAGTAATCTGAAATAAAATAAAAAGACTATTAGAGGATTATAATTACTGCAGCTTCACATCCATTAATGAACATTAATCAGGCAATATTTAAATAGTTAAAAGTTTTAGTCTCATTCATTACCTGAAGTTTGAGTTAATACAGATACGTGTTCTGTCCTGACATTAAAACTCTGCAGCTCTAATAAATATAAAATAAATACTGGAGCTGGTCTTGGACCAGTTTAGAGTTCATATTGATCTGATGATTATTGATCCTTTTCACAGAAAGTCTACTGATCATATGACCAACCTGCTGATGACATCAGTGACACTCAGTAGTTTACAGTAGATTGTAGTTTTGAGGGAAACGTAATTAAAATGGTGGACAGTAAATATAATGCAACATGTAGCAAACAGGAAGCAACCCCCTCTGATGACATCATCAATGACACCTGTCTCCCTCCTTTCTGATGACATCATCAATGACACCTATCTCTCTCTCTCTGATAACATCATCAGTGACACCTGTCTCTCTCTCTCTGCAGCACAACTGTGAAGAGCTGCTGAAGCTGAGAATCCTGCGCTGTGATTGGCTGTGAGGCGGTGGGTGGAGTCAGAGCGACTGATGATAAATCACATGGACATAAATAATCAATTATTTAAGTGAAGAGTTTATATTTATAAAGAGAAGGAAACATTTATCAGTTTGATCTGATTGCTGACAGTTTACATGGATACCAGGTTCAGATCAATGACATCACATGTTTAATTTTGCATCCTCCAATCAACAATCAGATCATTAATCAATCAATCACTGATGAATTAGCTCACAGATTAAAGTTTTTGTTTTTATTTTGTTTTGAGCTGACAGATATCAACCTGTAGGTGATCTCTGGTCTCCATGGAAATGTTCAGAGTGATGTCATTTACCTGTCAAGCTGCAGGAGGCATCACAGAGTCACAGCTCAGCTTTACAGACTTAACAGCTTCACCTTAACGCACAGGTACAGGTACAGGTACAAGGTACACAGGTAGACACACCTGTCAGGTGCAGTTTGAAACAAACTGAAATCAGGAGTGAGACATCCATGTAGAGATAGGTCAGGACATATTAGCTTAGTTTAGCACAATGACTGGCATCAGGGGGGTAATTGTTAGCGTAGCCCCAGTCAGTATGATTGACAGGTGGTTTGTGTATTATTGATCAGGTGTAGAAACAGAAACGTTCTTCTGCTTCATGTGTCTGCCGTTCATACCTGCACAGGTATGTTCTGACCCCGCCCCCTGCTGTGGTGGTTACTATAAAGTTAATATAAAGTTTCCTTGAAGTTCTCTTAGTTCAGTTTGTGAGTTTTTCAGCAGCTGATGATTTTCAGAAGAATTTCTTTAAACATTAAAACACAACTTTTCAGCTCACCTTCACCAGACTAAATACAGATCTGCTGAAAATACTGTCAGATTCACTTAATAAAATATGAAAAATGCAAATAATTAAAATATTTTAGAGACTTTAGAGACGTGTTTCTAAAATCTTGGTCCAGGATCAACCAATCAAAGAACATCAACAGCTCCAACAGGGACCTGGATTCAGATTAAATGTGATAGATAATGAATATATGAAACTGATGGTTTATGAAACGCAAGACCAAGTCCTGCAGAATCCAGGTCCTGCAGAGTCCAGGTGCTGCAGTGGAAAGAAGTTCAGAGATTTTACATTTCTTTTTCTACACCTGAGAACCAGCAGACAGCCGTCTGTGTCAGCAGCTGTTTGAAAGTTCAAACTAGTTTTTACGTTCACTAAGTGGAGTTTTATCATCACTAAATTAAAACAGGTTGCACCTCACGAACTAGATCTGATGTAGAGATTAGTTACTAAATACTGAGCTGTTGTGTAGCTAACTGAACCAGCTGACAAGGCTAACGTTAGCATGCTAATATCTGACCTGTTTAGAAGTTTTTCAATAAAATTTCACATACACTTACTAAAGATATACAGTATCTTTTAGCCTCCAAAACTAACGTTTGGAAGTTATGCTAGCTTGTGATGCTACTGACTTCCTGGTTACATAGTTGACTACTACTTGATTGGGTAGCTCTACAGATGTTTCCTAGCAACAGATTTACACATTAGACACACTATGGCCCTGTTCCCTGTTCTGTAATATGCGTCCAGGATGATCCAATCACAAGTGGACAGCTGTTTGCAAAGACCAAATACGTTGTTGTTGTTGTATTTAACCTGAATTTGATGAATTTACTGTTTATCAGACCACTAATGAGGAAAGAATTAGGTTGAAAAACAGTAGTGTTTCTGTGGGCCGGGCCTCACTGATTACTGTACAAAAACAACTTTATAACTTTATTCACTGATTCTGGTGAAACTTAATCGTGTTTTATGGAGAAAATGTTTTCTGTTTTCCCTCCGATGTGAGTGAGCGAGTATGTACTTCTGCTTACACAGAAGACGTCAGTTGAGTAGGCGGTCCTTCAATGTGGCCCAGACCCCCTCCAAATGTGGTCTGAGCGATCGGATCTCAATGCATCCTCGATACGTCTTGGGTGCATCTACACGTGGTATTAGAGCTGTCCGCTTGTGATTGGATTACCCAGGACGGATGTTAATACCAGGTGTAAACAGGGGCTAAACGTTTCTAAGTTTTAATGGTGCAACCTGATTTAGTAAATCACTAGTTTAAACTAGCTAGTAGTTACTGAGAACTTAGGAAGGACTTTATGTTCAGACTATGGGAGTCCTGATCTGAACTGGTTTAAACCGGTTTAAACAGTCTGAACTATTTAACTGAAGGTTATTTTGAGGTTTAAATCATCCGTCTGTCAGTCAAAGACGTTTTATATTTCTCTGATCTGAAACTGATGCAAATATGTGACGACAAACAGAACAATTATTATTATTATTGTCATTACTGTTTATAAACTGAAGATGATAAATGCAATAAAAAGGCTGCATGTGTTAACACACGTGACTTCTTTACTACTTCCTGTTAACATCTTAGCCCACATGAACCCACCTGAAGCCACATGAACCCACCTGAATCCACATGAACCCACATGAATCCACACGAACCCACTTGAACCCACACGAACCCACTTGAACCCACATGAATCCACACGAACCCACATGAATCCACACAAACCCACATGAATCCACACGAACCCACTTGAACCCACATGAATCCACATGAATCCACATGAATCCACACAAACCCACTTGAACCCACATCAACCCACATGAATCCACATCAACCCACATCAACCCATATGAATCCACCTGATGAATTGTTAGTTGGCTGGCTGCAGGTTCAGATATCGCTGCTCGTGTGATCAATACTGTAACATGCTTTGAGCACTTGCTCGTAACTATCATTGTTCTCCTGCTCCCAAAATTGTCACCTGCTCTCTCAAGAGTGTTTTTTCTTTCTGGCAGCAAGTGGGCGAATTCAGTCACCATCGTATCCCTAAATATACAGTGCATCCGGAAAGTATTCACAGCGCTTCACTTTTTCCACATTGTTATGTTGCAGCCTTATACCAAAATGGATTAAATTCATTTTTTTCCTCAAAATTCTACACACAACACCCCATAATGACGACGTGAAAAAAGTTTTTTTGAGATTTTTGCAAATTTATTAAAAATAAAAAACCTGAGAAATCACATGTACATAAGTATTCACAGCCTTTGCTCAATACTTTGTTGATGCACCTTTGGCAGCAATTACAGCCTCAAGTCTTTTTGAATATGATGCCACAAGCTTGGCACACCTATCTTTGGGCAGTTTCACCCATTCCTCTTTGCAGCACCTCTCAAGCTCCATCAGGTTGGATGGGAAGCGTCGGTGCACAGCCATTTTCAGATCTCTCCAGAGATGTTCAATCGGATTCAAGTCTGGGCTCTGGCTGGGCCACTCAAGGACATTCACAGAGTTGTCCTGAAGCCACTCCTTTGATATCTTGGCTGTGTGCTTAGGGTCGTTGTCCTGCTGAAAGATAAACCGTCGCCCCAGTCTGAGGTCAAGAGCGCTCTGGAGCAGGTTTTCATCCAGGATGTCTCTGTACTTTGCTGCATTCATCTTTCCCTCTATCCTGACTAGTCTCCCAGTTCCTGCCGCTGAAAAACATCCCCACAGCATGATGCTGCCACCACCATGCTTCACTGTAGGGATGGTATTGGCCTGGTGATGAGCGGTGCCTGGTTTCCTCCAAACGTGACGCCTGGCATTCACACCAAAGAGTTCAATCTTTGTCTCATCAGACCAGAGAATTTTGTTTCTCATGGTCTGAGAGTCCTTCAGGTGCCTTTTGGCAAACTCCAGGCGGGCTGCTATGTGCCTTTTACTAAGGAGTGGCTTCCGTCTGGCCACTCTACCATACAGGCCTGATTGGTGGATTGCTGCAGAGATGGTTGTCCTTCTGGAAGGTTCTCCTCTCTCCACAGAGGAACTCTGGAGCTCTGACAGAGTGACCATCGGGTTCTTGGTCACCTCCCTGACTAAGGCCCTTCTCCCCCGATTACTCAGTTTAGATGGCCGGCCAGCTCTAGGAAGAGTCCTGGTGGTTCCGAACTTCTTCCACTAACGGATGATGGAGGCCACTGTGCTCATTGGGACCTTCAAAGCAGCAGAAATTTTTCTGTAACCTTCCCCAGATTTGTGCCTCGAGACAATCCTGTCTCGGAGGTCTACAGACAATTCCTTTGACTTCATGCTTGGTTTGTGCTCTGACATGCACTGTCAACTGTGGGACCTTATATAGACAGGTGTGTGCCTTTCCAAATCATGTCCAATCAACTGAATTTACCACAGGTGGACTCCAATTAAGCTGCAGAAACATCTCAAGGATGATCAGTGGAAACAGGATGCACCTGAGCTCAATTTTGAGCTTCATGGCAAAGGCTGTGAATACTTATGTACATGTGATTTCTTAGTTTTTTATTTTTAATAAATTTGCAAAAATTTCAAAAAAACTTTTTTCACATTGTCATTATGGGGTGTTGTGTGTAGAATTTTGAGGAAAAAAATTAATTTAATCCATTTTGGAATAAGGGTGTAACATAACAAAATATGGAAAAAGTGAAGCGCCGTGAATACTTTCCGGATGCACTGTAATTGGTTACAGTCCTCTCTTTTATGATTGGCCGTTAACCGTCTGCACAAGTAAATGAGAAAGGACTGTTGCTGTCCGATTGGTATCATGTTATTTGATTTCTCCAGTTGGAGTGCAAAGGGGTGGACCAGCACCTCACAGCATGGACTCTGGACT
This sequence comes from Enoplosus armatus, assembly GCF_043641665.1. Lineage (NCBI taxonomy): Eukaryota > Metazoa > Chordata > Actinopteri > Centrarchiformes > Enoplosidae > Enoplosus > Enoplosus armatus. Next base: position 96,191 of record NC_092192.1, on the reverse strand, counting down.
ACCTCACCAACCGACCACAGACTGATTAAGAAGGCCAGCTCTGTTCTGGGATGCCCCCTGGACTCAGTGGAGGTGGTAGGAGAAAGGCGGATGATGGCTAAGCTACCCTCCCTGAGGGAGAACATGTCCCACCCCATGCAGGACACTCTGGCAGCACTGGGCAGCTTCTTCAGGGACAGGCTGCTTCACCCGCACTGTGTGAAGGAGAGACACCGCAGGTCTTTCCTCCCGGCTGCTGTCAGGCTCTACAATCAGACCTGCTCCCAGTAGACCTGCTCCCAGTAGACCACACACACCGACATGGACAATCCACATATCTCTTAATGTAACGATGGTGCAATACCCACACCTCTATGTGTAATACAGTACAATCCCTTTACCTTCATTTCTTTCTTCTGTGAATTTGTAAATTTGTAAATTTTAGTTGTTTTTTAGTTTTAGTAGCTTTTTTATAACAGTCTTTATTGTTTTTATTTATTAAATCTTGATTTTCTACTTATGTCTCTATTGCACTATCCTGTAAGCTGCTGGAACAATGCAAATTTCCCCGCTGAGGGATCAATAAAGGATTATCTTATCTTATCTTATCTTACATATTTTGCCATATATCAGATTTACGCCTGAAATTGATCATCACCTCATCAGACTGCATACAGTACCGACCAGACAGTTACATTCATGAACATAAACTCTGACATAAAGTCACACCTGTCACAGGTGTGTGTGTGTGTGTGTGTGTGTGTGTAGGACTCGGATGGACTCATAGAGTGAATCTGATATCAGCTGATCGGTTAGTTGATGAGACTCTGCTGGTGTTCAGGAAGAAAACTGGATTATTTAAACCAGTAAAACCAGTGAGAGTTTGTCACTCCATTGTATATTGTATAGGATCTGTGTTGTCTCAGTGAGAGTGACACTGGACAGGTGGACAGGTGAGAAGTTTCTGTCACATGAGACATGTTTCTGTGTGTGTGCGATGGTTAATAATCTGTTTTTAATCTCTGCGGACTTTCACCTGAAACACTCTCTCTCTCTCTGTCTCTCTCTCTTCAGTATTTGGTGCTCTCTCGTGCAGGAAGTCAGAAGAAATGGAAGACGACTGTAAGGTAAACTGATTATTGATTGATCATTGTCTCTAAAACAGTAGATTTGTTTCTGTCAGCTGTCAATCATCGTCTCACTGAGTGAAGACTGTGGACTGTAGGACAGGTGAACAGATAGACGGGTTAACAGGTGGACTGTAGGACAGGTGAACTCGACCCACCCGCACCAGCCTGGTTGGAGGTTGCATTGAGCCACACTGCTTTACAAGATGGAAAGAATGGCTTGCTTCAGCGTTCATTAGAATATAGGCCTAATTACTACTTTAGAGATAGTTGGTTCAAGTACTGGTCCTGCATTATAATCTGATCTCTGTTATAAAGGTCTCGTCTTATTTCTGTAGTTTATGTTGCTCACATGGAAAATGTTACTGATGAAGTTTTTAATCAAACATAGATTATTATGTTTTTACAGAACGACTCAAATGTTCAGGAGAGAAATCATCACAGACTAGCAGCTTTAAAACTTCTTCAAACAAAAGTTCTGTTTACAATCAGTGTTTCTCATCAAAACTCTTCATCCATCATGTTTACCAGCTCACAGTCTTCTTCTTCTCTGTCTTTGTTGACACATTTCAGCACATCTTAGTGCATAACCACCACCTGTAGATCAGTGGAATAATGTCAGCCTGTGTATTGCATCACTCACGTGCATGCACGTGTGCATGTGCATTCCATATTGTGATTGGTGGGTTTGAAGTCATATTCTGAATGGCTGGTGTATAGTTGTTGTGGTCTTACAGTAATAGGTCGGTTTGGATTTAAAAGTCTACAGGACTCAGGTCAGAGGGATTAAATGACAAAAGATCCTCACATTTTTCAACTTGTTTAAAAATGTTTTCGCAGCATGAAGAATGTTTAATAAGGTCCTCCACAGATTTGTCATGTTACTCTGTCAGACTCATGACGGACAAAACAAAAAGGTCAAAATCGATGCAGCAGAACCAGAGATATTGTCTGTTTTATTCCGCATATTCTTCTTCATCAAAACTTGGTGCCTACATTGCCCACAATGCAACTCTCCCCTGACAATTGTGTTTGAGATTGGAATGTGTTATGCTGGTAGCGGCTAATGTAGCCTGCAGCAGAGGTGAGCAGCAGCTACAGCAATCTGGTCATCTCACTTCTTTTTAACTTCACGCCGACAGATTCTTCAGTTTCAAACTTGTAGTCTTCAACCGACACTGACTCAAGTGACATAGCTCCCTCTGAGACACTGAAGGCTTTATACTACTTAACATATGCGGTAGTACTCCTCAACACCTGGAAACACACACTGAGGTGGAAAATCAGCAGAGTGATGCTTTAATGTGTGTGTGGTATTTTACACAACACCATTAGTAGTAGTCATTTCAACAATGGCAGTAGTAGCTAGGAGTATTTCACTGTTGTTCAGAGTTATGTGATGTTTCTTTTGGGTCACTGTGACACTTCAACTGATCTCACATCAGATTATGATTCATGTTGATGACTCATAGAGTGTGTGTGTGTGTGTGTGTGTGTGTGTGTGTGTGTGAAAAACGTAAACGAAAACGTAAGACAGTAAAACTCACAATGAACTGATAGTATTGATGGTAGTCACAGTATTATAATCATAGTATTATTAGTAGTACTTATAAGTGTGCAGTTTCCACTGTGGATGAAGGGATGAGGGGTCTCTCTGGGGTGAGGGAGGGTCCCAGTACTTTGCTCATTCGCTCACCTGTGATGTCCATGTGTCCAGGTCGGTTCAGGTGTTTTATCATCTCATGGTGAAACTGGACTGTTTCTCAGTCTAGAAGCAGGTTTGTCCAACATGCTGCTCAGTTATAAAGTGAGTTTCTTGTTTTCTGTATTTCAGGAACCCTGAAACATGATATGTAGTAAAATAAATCAGGATAAAAATGAGGATTTCTCTCCTTTTGCTCAGAATCAGAATCAGAAACTGTTTATTGCCAAGTAACATACATTACAAGGAATTTGCCGTGGTCTGATGGTGCTACATTTTTTTTTAACATATAACATATAATCTGACAGACAACAAGCATGTAAAAATATAAAGGTAAAATAATAAGATAAGATAAATAGCAAACAGTGCAGTGACCAAAATAAAGTAAAGTGTCCAGATAGAGTGTCCAGTAGGGGGTGTGTGCGTTAATGTAACGCAGGGGGGACAGAGGCGGTATACGTTAATATAACGTATAACTTGTGTTTGTGTTGGGGGGGGGGGCAGTGCAAGACTTTGGCCCTGTTCGTCAGGTTGACTGCAGAGGGGAAGAAACTGTTTTTGTGGCGGGAGGTTTTGGTCCTGATGGACCGCAGCCTCCTGCCAGAGGGGAGGGGGTCAAACAGATAGTGTCCGGGGTGGGAGGGGTCGGCAGCGATCTTCCCTGCTCTCCTCAGGGTCCTGGATGAGTACAGGTCCTGAAGAGATGGGAGGTTGCAGCCAATCACTCTCTCTGCAGAGTGGATGATACGTTGGAGTCTGCACCTGTCCTTGGTGGAGGCAGCAGCGTACCAGACAGTGATGGAGGAGGTGAGGATGGACTCTATGATGGCAGTGTAGAAGTGAACCAGCATTGTTTGTGGGAGGACTGGAGGTGCAGCTGTTGGTGTACAGGGAGAAGAGTAGAGGAGAAAGATCGCAGCCTTGAGGGGAGCCGGTGCTGATCGTCCGCGAGTCTGAGACGTGTTTCCCCAGCTTCACGTGCTGCTTCCTGTCAGACAGGAAATCTGTGATCCACCTGCAGGTGGGGTCAGGCACGTTCAGCTGGGAGAGCTTGTCCTGAAGAAGAGCCGGGACAATCGTGTTTAAGGCAGAGCTGAAGTCCACGAACAGGATCCTGGCGTAGGATCCCGCAGAGTCCAGGTGCTGGAGGATGAAGTGTAGGGCCAAGTTGACGGCGTCGTCTACGGACCTGTTGGCAGACCTGCGAACTGCAGGGGGTCCAGCAGAGGGTCAGTGATGGATTTGAGGTGGGACAAAACCAGGCGTTCAAATGATTTCATGACCACAGAGGTCAGGGCGACGGGTCTGTAGTCATTTAATCCTGTGGGCCCTGTTTTTTTGGGGACGGGGATGATGGTGGAGGCCTTGAAGCAGGCTGGCATGTGGCATGTCTCCAGTGAGGTGTTGAAGATGCCTGTGAACACCGGAGACAGCTGATCGGCGCAGCACTTCAGGCAGGATGGAGAGATGGAGTCTGGTCCAGCAGCTTTCCGGAGTTTTGTCTCTTGAAGAGCCTGTTCACATCTCTTTCAAGGACAGACAGAGGTGTCGATGTTGGAGGAGGGGGGGCAGCTGTGGTGGTAGGAGGTGTGAGAGTTCAGCCCCAGGTGTGATGAGGGGGTTGGGGCTGTTGGGCTTTAGCTGGTGGGTGATGGTGTTGGGGATGGTGTTAGGACTGTCCCATTGTCTTTCAAAGCGACAGTAGAAGTTGTTGAGGCTGTTGGCGAGGCGTCAGTAGTTAGCAGAGTTGGGGGCTCTTGTCTTGTAGTTGGTGATCTGCCTGAGCCCCCTCCACACAGAAGCAGAGTCATTGGAGGAGAACTGATTTTGTAGTCTCTCAGAGTACAGTCGTTTAGCTTCCCTCACCGCCTTGCTAAACTTGTACTTGGCTTCCTTAAACTCTGCTCTGTTGCCACTCTTAAACGCCTCTTCCTTTTCCAACCTCAACTGTCGCAGTCTTGCTGTGAACCAGGGTTTGTCATTGTTATAACCCACCCTGGTGCGAGATGGGACACAGCAGTCCTCACAGAAGCTGATATATGACGTCACAGCCTCTGTGTACTCAGAATCAGAATCAGAATCAGAAATACTCATCCAGACTGTTGGTAGCAGTCCTGAAAACATCCCAGTCAGTGCGGTCCAAACACGCCTTCAGGTCCTCTGCAGCTTCACTGGTCCACTGCTTTGATGTTCTCACAACAGGCTTAGAAAGTTTTAATTTCTGCCTGTATGCAGGAATCAGGTGGACCATGTCGTGGTCAGAGTGTCCCAGTGCAGCGCGGGTGACGCCGTGAAAAGCGTTACTGACTGTGGTGTAACAGTGATCCAGAGTGTTCCCCTCCCTGGTGGAGCATTTAATAAACTGTTTGTATTTGGGGAGTTCATGACTGAGGTTACCTTTGTTAAAGTCACCAAGGACAATAACTAAGGAGTCCGGGTTGGTCTGCTCCATTTCCAGTATCTGGTCGGTGAGTGCGCACTGTGCGTCCTACACGTTGGAATGTAAACACCGACCAGAAAGAATGAAGCAAACTCGGTGAGAGCACCTTTGACCAGAATGTCCCACAAAACAGCTGAGGGTGCAAGAAATTCGGGAAACAAATCCACTGGAGTTGTTCCCCTGATGTACATGAGCTCTTCTCTGCTGTTTGACGCACATTTTATCTTAAGTTATTACATATGTGTTTCAAGTGTTGTGTATTGAGGTTTTTCTTGTATTTTCAACAGTAAGCCAAACTTCATTCAAATGAATATGGGAATCAGGATAAAGCGTCCCAGCTCCTGGTGCTTTAAATATAAACAAAAGAATACAATAAGCAAGACAGTCTGGATTGGCGGTCACACCTCCTCCACTCTAGGGCTGAACACTGGACCCTCTCCCGGGCTGTTTGCTCTGCCCCCTCCTGTTCATGCTGTACACCCACAACTGCAACTCCCGTCATGGAGAGAACTCTGTTGTGAAGTTTGCAGATGACACCATCATCATCATTGGGCCGATTATACACAACAATGAGACTTCATATCAGAAGGGAATCAACAATCTTGCAGAGCGATGCACAAAGAATAACCTACTGCTCAACATCAGCAAAACCAAGGAGCAAGGAACACACACTCCTCTCTACATCAGTGGAGCTGAGGTGGACCAGATGAACAGTTCAGGTTCCTGGGAATCACAGAGTCATGGTCATCTCACATCTCCACGCTGGTTAAGAAAGCTCAGAAATGATTGTACTTCTTAAGGAAACTTAAGAGGGCAAAATTCCTGTGCCAAGGTCTTTTTAACTTTTAGAGCGGATCAATAGAAAGCATCCTGACTGGAAACATTACAAACTGGCATGGGTGGTGAACGGCCAAGGACAGGAGGGCTCTGCAGCAGGTGATTAAAACCAACCAGAATATCATTGGTACCTGTCACAGGGTTAGCCTGTGCCCTATTAAGTAAGATGCCTCTGCCCACACTCGCATGCACACACGCTGCATAGCCATTTCCATTATTAATTAAATCAAGCCGGCTTGGAGGTGTCTGCATTGTAGTGTTAGCATAGTGTGATTTCACATGGTCATCATTACACTTGTATGCTAATGTCAGCAAAAAATGTATATTTTTTTCTATTGTGTCATATTGTAACAAAGCATACAGAATGTATGTAAATTTGTGCTCTCGCAGGTTCCTGTGGCTCGTGGTCCTGGTATACCTGGCTGCTGCTGCCGTGGGCCCGCTTGACTCTGATCACTACAGTTATTATTTTTAGTCATAGTTATGTTACTATTAAAGTTGTTGCTGTTATTAATCATATCTCAGTCATTATTACAGCTGTAACTACTACTATCAGTCATATTTCCATTGTTATTATAATTATAGCTGCTATGGCTACTGCTGGTGCTGCCATACATCTCTGCCTGTCTGTCTGTCTGTTATTCTGTCTGTTTGTGTCTCTACGTCTCTCTCTCTGTCTCTCTCTCTCTCTCTCTCTCTCTGTCTTTGTCTCTCTCTCTTGCCCACCTAGAGTCTGGTTCTGCTCGAGGTTTCTGCCTCTTAAAGGAAGTTTTTCCTTGCCACTGTCTCCATAGTGCTTTACATAGTGGGAACTGTTGGTCTCTGTAATAACATTATAAAGAGTCGGTCTGGACCTGCTCGATTTGTAAAGTGTCATGAGATGAATTGAATTGAAATAAAACACAGGCACTAGTATTTGTATTAAACATTTCTATTTATTTTGTATGTATTAGCAAGACCAATTTGTCACCTGTTTCAGCTCTGCTGTACTTGCGGTCCTCTGTTTAGACCCTGAACTGCCAAAACCATACAGGAATGTGCCATTGTCTTATGAAAAAGGGGTTCCAGAGGAAAGGTGCCCAGTATGGTTGAGCTGGAGGGGTGTTGATTTGTTGTCAATTAGCAATGCTAGTTTAATTGCTGAGAATCACTACCTTGACGTGGTGGAGGGATTTGTGCGTCCCTGTAATCTTGGGAGCTGTGTTGTCAGGGGCAATACCTCCTGCTAGAGCCTCCCAAGGCAAATTGGGATTAAGAGTGATTCACAGACCCTTAATAAATTTGCAAAATAGGGTCTGCAGCACCTCGCCCGGAGGAAGGAAACTGGGAAATCCTGCTAGACCTGGGAGGGAAACTCGCCAGCGAGTGTCTGGTGGACAGGCCTTGATCTATCTATCTATCTATTATTTTGTATTTTAGTGGAATTATGTTTTGACCTAATTTGTTACTGTTATTTTTTATTTAATTTCATTGTTTCACTCCACTTTTATCTGGTATTTCTTGGTTTTATGTCTTTGTAGCTTGTTTTTGAAAAGTGCTAAAGTTACCTGAATTAACAGGTGTGTCTGTCTGTCCAATCAGAATCATGATTACCTGGCAGAGGGGCGGAGCCACAAGGCAGACAGGGTTAACCTGCCAGTGGTAGAAGATGGAAAGAGTAACAAGCCAATAGGAGCGCAGGGGCCAGGGTCAGACATGATTTACACCATTGAAGACGTCCCACCCTGGTACCTGTGTGTTCTACTGGGACTACAGGTAAAACTGGGTTTACACTGGTCTGATTCAGTTTAGACAGGGATTAGACTGGGTTTACACTGGTCTGAGTCAATTTATTTATGCTACTTTTCTAGTCTTGAATGGGAGCACATGTAACTGTGTAAATTCCCCCCAGGGATCAATAAAGTATTTCTGATTCTGATTCTGATTTAGACTGAGATTACTGGGTTTGGACTGGTCTGATTTGGGTTAGACTGTGTTGAGACTAGTTTTAAACTGGAATGACTGGGATTAGACTAGGTTTAGACTGGGTTGAAAAAGGGATTACTGGGTATAGACTGGGATTACAGGGTTAAAACTGGCATTAGATTTGTCTGATTCGGTTTAGACTGGGATTAGTCTGAGTTTATACTGGATTTAGACTGGTCTGATAAGGTTTAGACTGGTCTGATAAGGTTTAGACTGGGCTGATTTTCTTTAGATTTACCAAAGGTTTAGGATATGATAGGTTAAATGTTTTGTCCTGGTTGGACACTGGATATGAACAGTGATGATAAATGATGGATTAAACTGGGATGTAATTTGAACAGTGTTGTCTCAGTTCAGGTGTGAATAGTGACTCAGCATCTGCAGGTTTGGTAGACAATTAAGGAGAAGCCAATGTCACCTGTCACCTGTTCTTATCTGTCCTCAGCATTACCTGACATGTTTCAGTGGTACTGTAGCGGTGCCGTTTCTTCTGGCCGAGGCCATGTGTGTTGGTCGAGACCAGAACACCATAAGTCAGCTGATTGGAACCATTTTCACTACCGTTGGACTCACAACTCTGATCCAGACCACAGTGGGAGTCAGGTGAGACTGTTGGAGTCAGGTGAGTCTGTGGGTCTCAGGTGAAACAGAGGGAGTCCAGTGAGACTGTGGGAGTCAGGTGATAGTGAGAGAGGCAGGTGAGACTGGCAGTCAGGTGAAACAGTGGGAGTCTGGTGATACTTTGGGAGTCAGGTGAGACTGACTTGTGTGTGTGTTTGTGTATGTGTAGACTTCCTCTGTTTCAGGCCAGTGCATTTGCTTTCCTGATTCCTGCACAAGCCATCCTCAGTCTGGACCGCTGGAGGTGTCCCAGTGAGGGTGAGACGCTTTGTCTGTCTGTCATCTATCAGATCATTTTCATTCTGTAATTAAACAACAACATTAATAACAATAATTATGTTATCTGTTGTTTCATTTCTCTGCAGAGGAGATTTATGGGAACTGGAGTCTTCCACTCAACACCTCACACATCTGGCAGCCACGCATCCGAGAGGTACATGATTGTTATTTGTAGAGTGGGTTTGATTGGTCCAGGTGACACCTGAAGCAGCAGACAGGTATCAGGAAGCCAGAAGGACTTCAGTGTCTGTGGTCAGGGAAACAAAAACTTGGGTGTGGGAGGAGTTCATTGAGGTCATGGAGAAGGACAGTGGATGCCTGGATGCCTCCCTGTGGAGGTTTTCAGGGAGCTGGGATTAGACCCTGGGGCACACCCAGAAGACACTGGAGGGATTATATATCCAATCTGACCAGGAAACTTTAGATACTCCTGGAGGACCTGGATGTGCTGCAGAATGGATGGATGGATTTTTATTATTTGTTATTGTTATTTGTATTATTTCATTTAAACTGGAAAGTGCCCAGCTGTTATCAGCCATTTTGATTATTGGTGTGAACAAATAATAAAAAAAATAAATAAAAAGTATTTGTTTGTGTGTTTCAGATCCAGGGGGCCATCATTGTGTCCAGTGTTGTGGAGCTTGTGATTGGTCTGTGTGGGTTGCCAGGTTTGCTGCTGGAGTACATTGGCCCGCTCACCATCACTCCAACTGTCTCACTGATTGGCTTGTCTGTGTTCACCACAGCTGGAGACAGGGCCGGGTCTCACTGGGGCCTGTCAGCACTGTGAGACACCAATCTGTCTGTCCACCTGTCTGTGTGTTCTTCTGTCTGTCCACCTGTCTGTTCACCTGTCCTTCTGTCTACCGGTAGATCTTTTTAACTGTCTCTCTCTTTTCTGCTCTAACAAACTGAATATACATGGAGCTTGTTTGACAGATAAACAGATGGCTCTTTCTCTCTCTCTGTATCTCCACAGGTGTATTTTTCTCATTGTGCTGTTTGCTCAGTACCTGAGAGGGACGTCACTTCCTCTTCCTGTTTACAGCAGGAAGAAAGGACTGACCTCCACCAGAGTCCAGATCTTCAAAATGTTTCCTGTAAATTAAAAATACACAAGTACACAAACAAAAACCAAACCAGTTGAAGTGTTAGGTGATGATGTCAGTTGAAGTGTCAGGTGATGATGTTAGGAGTTCCCAGATACTTTTCTGGCAGGATCTGGAACAAATTAAGCCCTGCTCAGCAGCCTCCCAGTCCACTGATGTCCATACTGCAATACAGCGGGGATCAGTTAAAAAGTTTGATGGCCAGTCTTTGGCTGAAGACTCTTCTCTTTTCAACCAGCATGTCACAGAGGGGGTGGGAGACATTGTTCAGTATGCTAACCAACTTGGACAGCATCCTGTTCTCCGTCACCGCAGAGAGTCCAGCTCAACTCCTCCTCCAATTACTAAGCCAGCCTTCCCAACTAGCTTGTTGAGCTTGTAAGCGTCTCTCTGCACACAGCAGCATAAAGAATTGTGCTGGCCACCGTAGACTGGTAGAACTTCTGAAGCATCTTGTTACAGATGTTGAAGCCTCCGAGCCTCCACAGGAAGTAGAGCCGACGTATGTGTTCCTAGCCCACACTTGTCTGTTGCTCAGATGCACTCCAAGGAGTGAATCTCCTCGACATCTTCAAAACACTGGACTTTCACCCAGGAGACTGGGGTACACATACCGAAACCAAAAGTCGACGTCGACTTATTTTAAGTTTTAATTTACATAAAGTTACGTATGTGACTTAACATAAGTTACGTGAGTTATGTAAGTCATGTAGTATAGGGTGATACAGGGGTCAGAGGAGGCTTTGTCCTGCAGAAGTCCACAATCATCTTGCTATTGATGAACCGTCAGGTGATGATATCAGTTGAAGTGTCAGATGATGATGTCAGGTGATAATTCAATTCAATTTTATTTATATAGCGCCAAATCACAACAAAAGTCATCTCATGACACTTTACAAATAGAGCAGGTCTAGACTGACTCTTTATAATATTATTACAGAGACCCAACAGTTCCTACCACGAGCAAGCACTTGGCAACAGTGGCAACGAAAAACTTCCTTTAACAGGCAGAAACCTCGAACAATAATGGACGCTGGGTGGGCGGTCATCTGCCTTTACCGGGTGGAATGAGAGAGACAGAGAGAGACAGAGAAAGAGAGACAGAGACAGATACAGACAGAGACACAGTAACAACAATAATAACAATAACAACTATAATAATAACAGAATGTGACTAATATTAGTGACAACAACTTTAACAATAAAAGACATATGGCTCATAATAATAATTGTAGCAATGAAATTCAAGCAGAGCCATGGCAGCAGCAGCCAGGTGTACCAGGACCACAATCCACAGGAACCTGCGAGACGAGAAAGCACAAAGAACTCCCACTCCAGGGAAGATATAAAGTTAGTAACAGGCATTGGTGGGACATGAATGTGTAAAGATGAAGAGGAAGAGAGAGGAGCTCAGTGCATCATGGGAAGTCCCCCAGCAGTCCACGTCTATAGCAGCATGACTATAAGTGTTATCAAAAAGTTTTAAGCCTACTCTTAAAAGTAGAGTGTGTCTGCCTCCTGGACCCAAACTGGGAGCCGATTCAACAGGAGAGGAGCTTGATGATGATGTCAGTTGAAGTATCAGTCCCCCAGTTCTGACACTTTAATTTTCTGAAACAAAAATTTGTAATTTTCAGTTTCTAACATCTTTCTTCTGACGTCTCTCTCAGATCATCCTCGCCATCATGTTGGTTTGGCTTGTTTGCTACATTCTCACTCTGACCAACTTGTTGCCGAGCGACCCCGATTGCTATGGACACAGGGCCCGGACCGACGCCCGTGGTGACATCATGACTTCATCACCCTGGTTCAGAGTATCCTACCCTTGTAAGACACTTGAAATCATCCAATTGCAGGCTTCACACGGTCACTGAAATCAGTCAGTCAGAACATCTGGTTTATATCACGTACATCAGCCAGAGTGTCTTTAGTAAAACTGACTTCCTGCCTCTGCTCCCTTGGTCTCTGATAGGCCAGTGGGGGTTGCCGGTGGTAACGGTTTCTGGGGTGCTGGGGATGCTGAGTGCCACAATGGCCGGCATTGTGGAGTCAATTGGTGATTATTACGCCTGTGCTCGTCTGTCTGGAGCCACGCCTCCTCCAATCCATGCCATCAACAGGTGAGTTGTAAACAGAAAGTAATGTTATCCTATCTGGTAGACTCTGCCCCCACAGGAGTTTAATGCTTTTTGTTTTTTTTGTTTGTTTGTTTCAGGGGAATCTTCACTGAGGGCGTCTGCTGCATCATTGCTGGCCTTATAGGGACAGGAAACGGCTCGACATCCTCCAGTCCAAATATAGGCGTTCTTGGCATCACCAAGGTAACTGAGGCAACTCCCACCTGTGACAGGGTTTGTTTGTTAGGTAGAAACGTGCTGGTTCTGGAGGAGAGGTCATTGATTACAGATTGGCTGGTTATTTTCTGATGTTCCTGATCATGAAGGATTAGGATTCCCAGACCTCTGCAACTAGTCCTCGGGCCTATACAACTAGTCCCTCCACCTCTGCAGTCAGTCTGCAGGCCTCCACAACTAGTCCGCAGACCTCTGCAACTAGTTCTCAGATCTTTGAAACTAGTTGTTAGATCTCTGCTAGAACACTGACCTTGGGTCTCTGTTGGTGCTGGCCTACAGGGCAGTGAACGGAACTGCTACTTCTTGCCTCCAAGTCAAACCCAACTCCACACTGAAAGTCAGGGCAGTAGTCACTTTACTTCTTCCACTGCAGCCTGAAATCCACCTTTTCAGACTGCACTTCAACACCCAACACTAGCACTTCCATTGTAGTTCTTTTTTAAAATGTACTCGCACATTTGCTCTAATGCACTTTTAGCTGTTTATTTGGGAGGAATACTCTTTTCGTTTTTGCATCTGCCACATGAATCTAATGTAACTTAAATATACAAACATGAGTCACAAGTCATGTAATCTCGCATAGCCAAATCTCTACACTTCGGAGAAAGGTCTTGCTCAACCCATTATCATTCTGGGATAGGGGAAAAAATGATGCAGCAACGGTGCCCTTGGAAAAACGGTAACGCGCAGATAGAGGAAGGGAGGGAATGCCAACTGAAATAGTTGGCCAATGGCAGACTTATCCCAACAGCCTACATCCGGTGAGCCAGACTACAAGTCATGTGACCTGGAACTGGACTCACACCTGCATTCCTGAGGTCTGCAGAATTAGTGTGTTCTCTGCATTCAATTCATGGGATGGGTGTTTGAATCGTTGACCCTGTGTGCAGGTGGGCAGCAGGCGGGTGGTGCAGTACGGAGCAGGCATTATGTTCCTGTTGGGCTCAGTTGGGAAGTTCACGGCTTTGTTCGCCTCGCTGCCAGATCCGATCCTTGGAGGAATGTTCTGCACATTGTTTGGTGAGTCACAGTCACAGGTAATATGTGTTAATACAGTAAGAAAAAGTAAAAAGTACAAGTAAATAAAAGTGATGTAATAATAATCCAGATGTGTTGATGTTACTCAGGTATGATCACAGCTGTTGGTCTGTCTAACCTGCAACTTGTGGATTTGAACTCATCCAGGAATCTTTTTGTTCTTGGGTTCTCAATGTTCTTTGGTCTGACTCTGCCGACATACCTGGACACACACCCCAACTCCATCAACACAGGTGAGTGTTGACTGAGAGTCTGACTGATCAGAGTCAGTTAAATACAAGATACTACAACATCAAGGAGAATTCTGTTTAACACAGTGGACACAGGCGGCACTGGAGAGAAAGCCCGATAACTTGCCTCTCTTAACTTTGCAATGTTAAGGTTTATTGTTAATATTAATTTCAATGATCAGTGTCTCAGTTCATGTATAGAAAAGGACACCCTCTGCTTTACTGTGAGTCAGACTACAGCTGCTTCCAACTAACTATAATCTGCTTTATGTTTAATTCACTATCCACATTATGTATTTTGATCATCACTAAGCTTATAAAGGGCTCCTTACTGCAGCACATGACCATACTGTTGATGAAACGGCTGCTACTGTCAGAGACATGTCACCGTAGACTGTATATAAAGATGGACGACGCATCTCCACCATAGACTGTATATAAAGATGCACGACACATCTCCACTTCCCCTCACTGTACAGAAATGAAGCCAGACTCTCCCGAATACAACCATTGGTACTGCAGTGGACACGACCATTTGTACTGCAGCCAGCCACCAGGAGGTCAAGATGTTTTGGCTTAACTTTTGGGGAGCTGTCATGTCGTCCATCTTTATATACAGTCTATGCACATTACCAACACATCGTAATCGTAATCATGTACAAACGGAAATGTTTCTCTCAGCTGATCTCTGACATCGCCAACACTAAATAAAGTTTTAATCCTACAGATTTTTCTGATAAACTGAGTATTTATCAACTGTTTTCCAAATATCAGTGAGCTGAGATATGACTAGATGACTGATTCTGATATTTGGCAGCCAGGACTGACTGTGTGTTATGACTGGCTGGTTTAAAAAGAACGCAGGTGGAGCTTTGTTCCATCTTAGGTGTAACAGTAACCCAGTGTAGAAGACCTCTGTAAATATTGAGTCCTGTAGACTTTGTTAAACAGGTGTTAGATGTGGATCAGCTGTTAGATATAGATCCTACAGATCAGATGTGTGTTTTCAGGTCTTGCAGAACTGGATCAGATCCTGACAGTTCTTCTGTCCACTGAGATGTTTGTTGGAGGTTTTCTGGCTTTTTGTCTCGACAACACGATACCAGGTAACACACACACACACACACACACACACACACACACACACACACACACTCACACAAACAGCTGTTGCCGTGGGCGACAGTGTTGAGTGAGATGAATATGTCTCATAGTGATGAAGAGAAACATACATAAACACTGTGTGTGCTTCTGTGTGAATGTGTTGTATTATTTGTGTACGTGTTTCCTCTCTGTACCTCTCAAGGTACCTTTCATATAGAGCAGGTCTAGATATTAATATTAAGCTTCTTCATAACATTCTAATACATTTACAGTTAAACACAGATTTATAGACAATATACCTAATCAATCGGATCAATATCTCATATGGGTTAGGCTTAGATCTGTCACATTTCTTTCTATTTTTATGAAAGTTCCTCACAGCTTCATTCAGACATAAAGAACATTAAAGATTCTATATGGAGTTTGTTATTGATGACACCAGTGAACAGCAGTTAAACAGTGTTTAAGCTGGGTGTCCTAAGTCCAAACCGATATCTGTAAAACACTAAAATGTCCCAGCGAGACATTCACTAGCAAATAGCAAATAATAATTACAATATTATACTTGTTTTCATTGCTTTCATAGACGTTCATCTCACTCGTTATCACCTGATAATAAAATCCAACCTAATATAAAAACACAAACAATGCACCATGTATCTGAATTCAGCACTGATTTGTCTGTATGTGTGTCAATCAATTGATGTGTCGTTGTCAAGGCTGTTGCTAGGCTGACAAACTGTCAGGACGCTTACTCCTTCCTTCGTGAAGTACCTGGCAACAAAAATGCTACATTCATGGTGTTCAAAGGTACGCTGGGTAGGTGTGCTAAGCACTGAAATAATTGCCCCATTCTGATAAAAACACGCTTATATACAGTATGTATATGAGCGTGTGCATGTATGTGCACATGCACGTGCACGAACGTGCGGTACACTTAAGGGTCCAAGGTTGAGGTTTCGAAAATATGTTCCCCCGACATTTATTGTTGGCTAAAATCAACCGTTTGTCATAATACATCAGTTAGTATCATGGATCACGTTAGCTAATGAAGTAATTTGGTAAAGTAACCAAATTCAATTCAATTGTATTTATATAGCACCAAATCACAACAAAAGTCATCTCATGACACTTTACAAATAGAGCAGGTCTAGACCGACTCTTTATAATGTTATTACAGAGACCCACAGGTCCCACCATGAGAAACACTATGGAGCCAGAGGAGAGGACGAACTTCCTTTAAGAGGAAGAACAGACAGAGATGTATGGCAGCCGTAGCCATAGCAGCTATAATTATAATAATAATGGTAATATGACTGATAATAGTAGTTACAGCTGTAATAATAACTGAAATATGATTAATAATAGCAATAACAGCTTTAATAGTAACAGAACTCTGACTAATAATAATAACTGTAGTGATGAGAGTCAGGCAGGCCCATGGCAGCAGCAGCCAGGTGTACCAGGACCACGATCCACAGGAACCTGTGAGACGACAAAGCACAAAGAAACTCCGCGAAGATATAAAGTTAGTAACATGCATTGGAGGGACATGAATGTGTAAAGATGGAGAGGGAGAGGAGGAAAGCTCAGTGCATCATGGGAAGTCCCCCAGCAGTCTAGGTCCATAGCAGCATAACTAAGGGCTGGCCTGAGCCAGCCCTAACTATAAGCGTTATCAAAAAGCAAAGTTTTAAGCCTACTCTTAAAAGTAGAGAGTGTGTCTGCCTCCCAGACCCAAACTGGGAGCCGATTCCACAGGAGAGGAGCTTGATAGCTGAAGGCTCTGGCTCCTGTTCTGCTTTTGGAGACTCTAGGAACCACAAGCATCCCTGCATTCTGGGAGCGCAGTGCTCTAGTGGGGTAATAGGGTACTATGAGCTCTTTAAGATATGACGGTGCCTGACCAGTAAGAGCTTTGTAGGTCAGGAGAAGGATAACAGTTATCCACTCATAACGAAACGTTAGCGAGCAAGCAAGCTAAGGTTAGCCAGCTAGCTGTAACGTAGCTAGGCTGCACGATCTAGCATTGGTTGCTAAAGTTGCTAAAGTAATTTGCAAATGGCAAGCTAGCCAATTTACCAGCCAGATTAGCCCCAGGAGTTTAGATGAATTAGCCACTCAAGACAGTATATTGCTACATTAGCTAGCTAGCTATTTGTCTGCATCAGCAAGCTACATGGACTTTGTCTTGGACTGTTTTGGTGGGTGCCGGTCGTTTGTTGACGTTAGCAGACTCCATTTCTAAGCTACTGTTAGCTAGTGTTGCACTCTGTTTGCGCTGTAGGGGAGCTGAACATGGAGCTGAAGCTCAGGCACTCTGGAGCACAGATAACATCACATCCTGTCTTTTATATAGTATAAAAATATATTGTCGGACGGTTTAGTGTGTTTGTGTTTACAGGATATTTTCGTCTTTGTGTGACTTCAGGGTCCAGACAGGAGCGAGGTTTAGTCGAGTGGAGGTCTTCCTCCTCCTCCTCTTCCTCCTATGATCTTCCTTTGGGGATGGGTGTGGTCAGGCAGACTCGCTGGCTCAGAAGGTTTCCCATCAGCCCCACCTTCACAGGTTTCCGGGCATCTGACGATCCATCGCCGCTCGAGGAGGAGGAGGGGGTAGGAAGAGGAGGAGAGGAGGAAGCTTCTGACATCAACCTGCCGAGTACCAAGGTGTGACTGTGATGTCATCAGTCAATGTTCAAATCTGTGATGTGACTTTTTTACTCTCAGACATGTAATAAATGAAATCCACAGTCATTTTTCAGGTGATTTATTTCTCAGCTGATGCTGCATTCACTTCACATCGTTCATACTTTAATTACAATCAGACAAGTTTAATTGAGAGTCAGAGACTTTATTAATGTGCCAGTGAGGATGATGATCGTGAAGTGTGTAGAGATATTTCAGGTCTCATTCATGTTTCTTTGACTGTTAATGACATCATCAGACTAACATCTGTTAGAAAACATCTGCCTCCTTCATCAAAAGTCAAAGCTACAAGAAGCCTGTGGATATAAAAACTCTGAAGTAGAAGTTAACTTCGACTCCGAAAGTGCATTTCACTAACAAACATCCAATCACAGAACTTAAAATTCTGTCACATAACAGAAAGAAATCAGAAATCAGAATACATACATTACAAGGAATTTGCCATGGTCTGATGGTGCTGACAACAAACATGTAAAAATATACAGGTAAAAAAATAAGATAAGATAAATAACAAACAGTGCAGTGACCAAATAAAGTGTACAGTAGGGTGTGGGTGCGTGAATGTAATGCAGGGGGGACAGGGGCGGTTAATATAACGTATAACTTGTGTTTGTGTTGGGGGGGGGGGGGGGGGTCAGTGCAAGTCTTTGGCCATGTTCGTCAGGTTGACTGCAGAGGGGAAGAAACTGTTTTTGTGGCGGGAGGTTTTGGTCCTGATGGACCGCAGCCTCCTGCCAGAGGGGAGGGGGTCAAACATATAGTGTCCAGGGTGGGAGGGGTTGGCAGCGATCTTCCCTGCTCTCCTCAGGGTCCTGGAGGAGTACAGGTCCTGAAGAGATGGGAGGTTGCAGCCGATCACCCTCTCTGCAGAGCGGATGATACGCTGCAGTCTGCGTCTGTCCTTGGTGGAGGCAGCAGCGTACCAGACAGTGATGGAGGAAGTGAGGATGGACTCTATGATGGCAGTGTAGAAGTGAACCAGCAAATGGAAGCTAAAGATTAAACTGCTGAGAACCCTGAAACAAATCTTAAATCAGTTCTCGTCATTTCTGGATCAATCATGGGTGAATTCAGTGACTGACTGTAACAATGAAATGTTTTCAAATCTCTACCACTCTGATTCACATGCTCTCTTTAACAAGCCAATCAGAACTGCATCTCGGCATGATGTCACAGCTTGATGAATAGATGAATGAATAGTGATTTCTCTCATTACGCTAACTCTTTTAGCACATTAGCTAACTTTGTTAGCTAGTTGTGTGGCCAGAGACAAAATTCATCTGTTAAATCATTGCATTTCAAGTCTTGTAGGCCCACATGACCATTTAGGACATAGTTTTATAGGCATATCAAGATTTATACGCCCTCAGTTTTTTACTGTACTTTTACTTTTATTATACTTTATGTTTTTACCAGCCCGTTTTACTATACATGCTAAATGTCTGGCCATTCCACCGGAGGTAATCCTCTCAGATCGTCCATCCACTGAGTGAGTGTGTACGGGTTGGCCAATCTGGCCCCGTTGGTTCATGTTAACTTTAACCGAGTAAGTGACCGTACATATTCAGAGAAACTCGTATTTTCTTCAGCCATTGTTAAAAAACAAGCCAACAAAACTTGCTAGTTAGCATTAGCTAACGTGTTCAGGGAATTATTCTGCCTCCACCTAAGCTCCGCCCACAAAAAACAAATCATAATATTTACTAACAGAAAAGTGGTCCATAGATGACCTCTAATGAAAAATATTTTAACAGAGACTAGCGGCAGGTCCTGATTCTATTCACTCCAACGGGAAAAGTGAACGTGAACACAGATTATGACTGATTCTTTCGTCCCGTTGTCACCGAAGTAGATATTGGACCCGTTTTTCACATGCCGCATATCTTCTTAACATTCGGACACTAAAATGAACTCGAGATGTTCGAGATCTGTCTCTGTTTCAGCAACACACTCTTGTGAGATATGGCAACACAGATATCACTTCTGGCTGCTGGTGCTGAACTGTCTGTGAATTACAAGTTAAAACTGAAATGAAACGTGTGTTTCTTTGCTTAATAACACTATTATCGTTATTATTTAACGTTTTTGGTGGGGGAAACAAAGAATATTTTAATTTATATTTTATATTTGATATAAAAAGCGGCAAATTAAGTTGGGGGAGATGCAGCTTGTAATGGATCATCTTCTGTTATGGAGTATCTTTGATTATAATCTTCACAGAGGAGGGATGTACTGCTGTTTTGTTGTTTATTGTTATTGTTTTAATGTTTTTATTATTTGTACTCTCAGGACAATAAACTCTGCAGCCTCTGTGAACCATGGAAAGCTAAAAACATTTACACCATAAACAAGACTGATTGCTGCAATGATTTAATGACCTCAGGAAACTGTTCAAGAAACTGAAAAACAAGTTCTTACTTTTCATTGTTTTTATTTATAACATTAAAAAATACAGTATAGTAAAGTATTTATGTTATTACATGAGACTGTGTCAAAACATTGTGCAAAAAGTGTCAAACAAACTTTTATTAACATGAATGACAGCAGCACATTTTTAATGTAATGTTACGTGTTTAAAGAAAATTCTGTTCGTTGTTTTAAACTCTTCACAAAAAGTGAGGCTAAAAACCTTTAGTTATATAGACAAGCTAAATAAAAGAAAAACAACAACAATAATAATACTAATTATGCATTTGTATGTCATTCTGTTAGTGAAGTGAAGTCAAGGTGTTTTACATTAAAATAGGTGTGATTATTTGAATGAAGCTTAAAACAAGCTTGAGATGAATCTTTTCAATATTAAAAACACTGAAGTCATCGGAAAAGAAACTGATTTCCAGTACAGAACCCAGTGGCACACAAAATAAACAGTAAATGTTACTTTTTATGTCATAATTTAATAATGACCATCATAAATGTATCAAAATCAATATTCATTTTTATTACAATGTCTATTTGTGTTATTTGTTCCTAAAGTTTAAACTTTAAAAATGAATTTTTCATTTTGAAAAACTGTCATCATTTAATGTTTTTATATTATATTATTTATATTATTATAATTTTATGTGATTATATTCTGTTCTTAAACAATGCTGCCATAGTGCTCCTGAACAAGTGTGTCAGAGATAGAACAAAACAAATAAAGTCAGTGTGACTCTTCATGCTCTTCATGTGCTTCATGCTTTCAGGTTGACAAATTCAGAAAACAGTGCAAAGCAGCAACTTCTGTAAAAAACGGTGTAAAAAATAGTGAAAGGTGGGATAATAAATACATCAATATCAAATCAATAACCAATAAACACACAGTGACAACAAGCTGACTCAGTTAGCTGTTAAGTTAGCTACATTTTAGCCACTACGTTAGCTGCTGTGTTAGCATTTTATCTGATTCAGTATTTCAGTCCTGATGAGCTCCATGTTTACCTAACATCACCTCCTCACACTGAGTGGAGGTTCAGGTAACAATAGCTGGGTCTATTTTGGATCTAGTTCCCTGTCCACAGACTTTTGACACTATTGAATTTATCATCAAATATAACATGCTATTGAACCAGACCCCACTCATAAATAACAAAACGTGTGTTACATATGAGCAGAACTAAAGACCATAAGAATAAACAGAAAATGTGTGATGTACCAACACAACAACATGTATTCATCATGTATCATATGTGTCAAGGAAACTCAATATGATTTTAAAGAGGACCTATTATGCTTTTCCTTATTTTCTGTCATATATATATACTGTATGTATAAAATCCCTGTGAGCCAAAAGCTCAGGCTTCAGACTGCTCTGAATGCTCCGTTTCAGTTTTTCAACGCCGGGTCTATCTGATGTCAGTTAGGCACGGATATCCTTATATGGTATCTCTGCTCTCCAGGCACAGACGAGATGTTTATGTTTATGTCAACGTTCTTTAGTAACGTTAGGTTTACAGTTTGCCTTTGGGGCTTTAAAGACACAGGATCTCAAACAGTTTGTTTCAGACAGATGGTGAACTGAGGGGCTGCATGAAGGGCCAGTATAAGATAAATCGGGACTTATTTTACAATCATTATTATTGAAAGCACAGGAACTTGCCTATTTAATAGATTGATTTATGTAACTAAAAATATATTTTTTCCTGATGGCATGCAAAGAGGAATATATATATCTATATATAAAGTATATATAGATATATATATACACTTATTTGTGCCTGCCCCCCTTTCCCCTATGTTTATTTTATTCTATATTTTATTAAATGTATTATGTTTTGATGATGCGTCCAAACAGCGACAGTCAGAGCTGTAGTTCCTCTAACATCCACTAGATGCTGGTAACACTGAAAACCTGCATCTACATATACACACAATAAGAGTCCTACAATGATCACTGAGGGTCTTCTACTGTCAGACCGAGGAGAGACTTTCACAATATAAGTTACAATAAGAAGATATTAAAGATTAAAGAAGGGGATGTTTCAGGTTAGTTAGTTTACTCCGGCTCCACTCAGACTGCTTATTTGCTGAATTCAAAATGTTCGAGACAAAGATGTCATGTCATCATACGTGTCATCATACAGACTGTGATGTCATCATGGTGCTGTATGTGTGAAGTTAACCGATTGTGTGTGCAGGGTGAAGGGAGGGCAGGGGGGGGTGTACAGGGAGGACACAGCACCCGTCGGCTGGAACCGCATCAATGACAGGACGGGGGGGGGGTGTATCACAATGTGGGCGGGGTTTGCACAGCGAACTGGGAACATGCCGGTGTTGGGGGACGAGCTGGCTGCTGGTAGGAACACCTGGATGTACTGACCGGTTTCTGGATCCAGCAGCATCTTGCTCTGAGCCTGTGGCGGCATGTCCACATAGAAGCACTGCCCACTTTTAGGGTCTAATATCACATGACAGGGGGCGGGGCCACTGAGGAGGGCCCCAGGTGCTGCAGTAGAACCTGTGACATCAACGAGGAAGTCACTACCCACCTGTGCAGGTAACCCCTGAATGCTACACAGAAACTTCTGCTGCTCAAGTTTCTGGTGCTCATGTTGCTCCTGTGTTGCAGGTATCACTGTGTTGCCGTCACTCTCCTGGTCTCCTGCAGTCCTGGTCTGGTGAGGCGGGCAGTTCTTGATGAAGCGGTTTGGCTGTTTGGAGGTGTTTCCAGTTGACCCGCTCTGGTTGTCCTCAGACCTCCTCAGCAGGTGGAGGGTGGGAGCAGGTGGGGGGGGCTGCAGCTGGGTCTGAATGTAACTCAGGGGGGTGTGCATGTAGCTGATCTTCCCCAGGTGAGGGTGTAAAGTGGGGGGATAGGCGGGCAGGGCAGTGGGGGTGTAGAAACAAGAGTGGAGGATCTGCTGGGAGGAACTTGGGACAAACTGAGAGGACACACCCAGAATAGAGCTGTGTTCCTGGGCAGAGAGCAGAGGCTGGGTCCCCTGGGGCTGTCTGGAGGTGGACGGGAGAGGAGGGGGAGGGGGAGGGGGAGGTTGGATGAACACAGACAGGGGGAGGGAGGTCCCAGACTGGTGACTCACACCTCTGGCTCTCTCTGATTGACTGACCCCTGACAGGTCACTGCTAACACGTGAGTTGGTGGGCGGGTCTAACAAAACAACAGGCCAGGTGACGTCATCTACCTTACTTTTGCTTATTATTGGTTCGCTGCCTCGTCTCTGCTGTGTGATTGGACAACTGAATCTGCTGCTCTCTTTCCTGTCTTGTGATCGGCTGTGAGACGCAGCGCCCTTGGTGACGTGTCCCCCGGAGGAGCTATTGTAAACTGAAGCCTGACAACTTCTTTTTGTTTCATTGTGACCTTTGACTCCCACAGCCTGCTGGTAGGTGGGGGGGGGGCTGTCCTCCTGACCAGTCACCTTGAAGCTTGTTGGCTTGTTGTTGTTCTCCCATGTTGTTGTTGGAGCTGTGGAGAACGAGAGGCTGTAGGTGTTTTTAACTAAACTCCTCATGTCTCTCACCGCATGAACTGGAGCTTTAAACACACCTCCACCTGTCTTACCTCCTGCTCCCGCCCTCACTCTCTGCTGGTCTGCAGGCTGGGGGAGGCCAGGTAACATTGCAGGTTTCCTCTGCAGAGAGGAGGTTTTAGAGTTGTTCTGTTCCACCTGCATCTTCTTTGACAGAACACTCTTAATGATGCAGGACGCCATCTTTGTTTTAGTTTCGTCCAAAGAGAAGGACTTCTGTAGTCGCTGTCTCGAGTTTCCTCCAACATGAAACCCTAAAAACAACAAACAGACAAACTGAAGACTGAAACATGATTTCAACCTCAGACTGTGGACAGGAAGTGGTCATACATCTAAACTAAGTGTTGGAGGTTGACTGAACCTTTTTATCAGATGCTTCTTTATTTACATTTCACTCTTACAGTATTTAAAATAAATGAGTAAATGTCTAAATCTAGGTGGAGAAAAGTTTGAATCAAACAAGGATGAAGCAGTTCCAATGTTAGAGGAGGAGAAAGCTTTTATTGTGAAGCAGGTGCAGAAAATAGATAATCACATTAACATGAAGCTGTGCATGTAACATCTGTAACATTACAGCTGTGATAGGACACCTGAAACTACAGGTGAGACAGATCATACAGATGTTGTATCAGCTTAACAGGTTCTGGTGAGGGACGGGGCTCTCTGAAAAGTAGGTGTTGCAGGTGTTGTTACCTTGACTGGCCCCTGCGACCAGGCCCTTGTAGACCCTGTAGCTGTCAACATCACTGCTGGTGGTTGAGTGCGCATGGAGGGAGGTGGGCATACTGTGTTGCCGTAGCAACAGATCAGGGCGATGACGAGCAGTGGGACAGAGCAGCTCATTGGCTAACACTTCACTGTTAGCCCCTCCCCCTTCAGCAGGTCCATCCTTCAGTATCACCTGGACAGGTAGACAGGTAAACAGACAGGTAAACAGTTTGGGAGAGGTGAATAGGTAGGAGTCGTACCTGTAGTTTCTCCCGGTCGATGATGTACTCGGCGTCTTTCTTCTTCTTCAGTTGAATCCGTCGTTTTGGGACCATCTTAAGCCCCTCCCCCTCCTGACCTTTTACCTGGAGGACAGGTGACAGGTGAAAACACAGACGCGATCAAATAATAAAATGATTGATATGATAGGACGATCAATAATTTCACAGCATGATCACGTAATTTTAATCGTCATTATTTTATGATTATGATTTCTATGTTTTTGAAAAACATTTCAGTAATATATAAATATAATATATAATATATAAGAGCTGATGTGTTCCTGTGTTTATTTGCTTTATCCAAACTTCCCCCTGAGCCGAGTTTTAACGCATTACAATAACATGAAAATAAAAATAAATTAGTTTGTTAGTTTGTTATTTCATTATTTAATTAGTTAGATGTTGTCACAATGATGTGAAAACAAAATTAGACTGTTAGTTATTTAGTTGACAATGAAACTCACCAGTGTTTCCACGTTTATGTCGACACACTCGAAGCCGCTCTCTGGATCTGACTCTTCATCGTCTGATGGGAGGATGACAGAGGGAGAGAAGTGGAGGGAAAGATCCTCCTCCGACCAGTCGCTGATACTCTCTTCCTCCTCTTCTTCCTCAGAGCGACAGATGGAGAAGACGTCCAAGTAATTTGCCTCAGACTGACCTGTACAGGTGAACTCAGAGCTTTTCTCAGCAGGAACTAGTGAACACAGCGGAGGGATCTGTGTCTCAGAGTCGCGATGAGGCAGCAGGTCTACTTCAGGGCAGCGGTGAGCACTGATGAGGAACTCACTCCCTCCTCTTCCTCCTCCTCCTCCTCCGTCCAGTCCGGTGCTCATAGTTCACAGTTTCTGTTTGATTGTTCGTCTCTCTAAGTCTCTGTGGAGATGAAAGATAAAATGTTGTGACAGAAAGTTTCACTAATTAACAGAAACATCAAAAATATTAAGTAGAGATCACTAATAAATGTATTTAAAACCTCTGAAACTATTTAATCCTAACTACAGGGAAGAAGTCACTTCGTTCACTTCTCCATCCTCGCCTCATGTTACAGCATTTGAAGGTTTACCTGGACTTTCAAGGTTCTGGGTTTATGTTGTTTAGATGAATTCTTATGGCGTGTTGGACAGTTTTAGTCTTATTCTGTCGGCTGCATTCCCGGTGATTAAAACGGAACAAATAAAACATAAATATAAAAACATGATTCAAAGCGGTGAGTAGGCTTACTTTCATATCTTATGAGAACAACAAGTACACCGCTTCAGTGCTTCAGTCAGTCTCTGCTGGAGGAAGATATCAGAACAGAAGCACAATGACATGCACACAGAAGTCATTCCCTCTGACCAGAATCTATATCTCTCATATAAAAAACACTCTGCCACCCTAAGAGACCCTCTCATGATCCGCCCTGCACTCCACGGGATCTTCTATGATTGGTGATGCTGTTTTCCAAGAGAGCTGATTGGTCAGTCGGCGGTGCTTTTATACAAGTTGATCTGTTATCTGGAACATAACCTGCTCCGAGCAGGTTAGGTGTGCAGCATAAGATACCATGGTGATATAGCCCAGTAAGAAGTGAACCACCTTCCTAACCCTGAAAACGCAGGGTTAACCCTGAAGTTACTTCGCTAACCTCAATTCCTGCTTAGTAGTACAGACCTCAGGTGTACAATAGAAGATGTTTTAGACAGAAGCCATCAAAAAATGAGGTGCAATAAGCAGAGCAACAACATCTGTAAACAGGAAGTCCTCATGACTGTGTCCTTTATTGAGATTACAGAGTCTGACTCCAACTCTACTGCAGAGTAACAGACCTTATCCAATCAGAGATCAACAGACCAGATTCTTAAAGATCAAATAAACTCTGATAAACTTCTGTTGATGTCTGTTACTGACAGCAGAGTGATGCAGTTAAAGTAACTCAGAATGTCGTCAACATTCTAGACACTAAACTCCTTGTATAAGTTCACTTGGACAATAAAGATGATTCTGATCCTGACTCTGACATCTGGGCCTCTGAAGTCTGTGTCAGCAGATGTTCATAAGTTCAAACTCAGCATCGTGCTAACATCAGTGTTGAGTTTTAGATGTTGAGCCTCTAAAATTGTAATTTTTTGGAAGTTATGCTAGCTTTTGATGCTACAGTGACTTCCTGTTTACATCGACGATCGCTCTTGATTGGACAGCGCTACAGATGTTTCCTAGCAAGAGATCTACACATTACCAAAGTCTTTACTAGCTGAGACATTTCTTAAGTTTTTATAGTTCAACCTGATTTAGTAAATTACTCGTTTGAATTTTTCTTTTAATGATAGATATTGCATATTAGAATAAAAAGTTGTATTTTTATTCATGTAGATAAATCACAGTGAAAATCTGCTGTTTTTATGTGAAGTATGTAATAATGCATCATCATACTGATAAGTTAAACATCTCAGAGGTGCAACACAGTGTGCTAGTTGAGCTAGTTTTAAGATAAGTCTACCTGAAGCTAGGAAAGAAGTCGAACAAACACATGAAGTTATTATAGTAAATGTCTTCTATCTTTCAACTGTGCACCAACTTCACATGTCTGATGTTTAACTTCAGGCAGAAACATGTTCATCAAAGACCTGAAGATTTATAGTCAATAATTCTATCAAATGTGTCATCTCTTCTCAGTAAACATTCAAACATGAATGTAACATTAATAAAAATACGTTAGGTTGAGGTAATCAGCAGGTTAAAATGTCACCTGTATTAATATGATTGGACGCTATGGCCACACAGCTGTGAATGAACCAATCATGGTAAAGCATGAATGAAACACCTGACCAGTCAATACAAACCTGACTTCACTGCTCTGAACTAGTTTGATTCAGGACTTTTAATTTAAAGTTTGTTGGAAAGCATTAAACTTTTATTTTGTATATCTTTTAGAAATGTTTTTTTTAGAGTTGTTTCACAGCTGCAACTCAACAGAAAATTAATAAAAAGTCTTGAATAAATGTGGAAACATTTGTGGACAAATCAAATTTTTGGTTTCTCTTTCTTTCTTTTCTCACCAAAGACAAGATTTTAGAAAAATAAACCAATAAATTCAATAAACAAATAATTAACACAATAGGAGTTCTGAGATCAGATGATTTTAGAATTGTTCTTACCTCTGAAGTTTTTGGTCCTGCTGGGGGATTCAAACTCTACGGTTATTTCAGTGATTAAAATCCAACTTTAAAGGAACATTTCATAGTTGACAGTAATGTTTACCCAGAATCCTTCAGGTTTTCTGATCCATCAGAGCCAGTTCAGAGGAAGTTCTGGTCCCGAACTGTCTGTGCGTGATTGTGTTTGTTTCAATCTAAACTCGGTTAAACACAGGCTCAATGTTGGGCCAATCGACAGCGACTGTCCTGCAGGAGAGAGAGCGAGAGAGAGGTTGAGTGTTGGTGACAGACTGCAGGCTCAGAGAGAGAGAGGACGGTCAAGAGACATAGATATAAATGGAGAGAGAGAGTCGGTATCAGACTGCAGGTTTCTATTTTAGTAGATGATTGACAGACGAGGCTGCAGCTCGCCCCCCTAACACCCCCACCCCCTGTGTGTGTGTGTTACAGTGTGTGTGTATCTGTCAACTCAACCACTGAGCTTGTGTTTAACCCTCCAGGTGAAAGGGTACCTTAACTGCCCACCTGTGTGTCACCATGACAACACTGTGGTGATGCAAAGAAACTGCACATCTTTAACTGCAGAGTCACTGCACATCTACTGCAGACCTTAAACTGCAGAGTCACAGCATATCTACTACTGCAGAGTCACTGCACACCTGTAACTGCAGTCACTGCATATCTACTACTGCAGAGTCACTGCACATCTACTGCAAAGTCACGGCACATCTTTAATTGCAGTCACTGCACATCTGCTTCTGCAGAGTCCCTGCACACCTTTACTGCAGAGTCACTACATATCTATTACTGTAGAGTCACTGCACATACACTATTGCAGTCACTGCACATCTACTGCAGAGTCACTGCCCACCAGAGACAGTAACTTTGTTTTAGCATTAAGACATCAAGATATATTGAAAATTAAAAAAAAACTTTAAAACATGAAAACTCCACTCCACAGTAGCTGGCAGTAATGCAGCATGTTGTTATTTACTCACCAAAACATCAAGACAAAGAAGAAGAAGAAAAGCAACATCATGGATTTTCTATCAGATAGAACATTTTAAGTTAAAATAGAACGATACCCCACAAGGTTGCGTTATCAGCCCATTTCTATTTAATTCATGATTGATCATCATGATTGATGATATCTTTGAAAATACAGGAACAGGTATACAGTCATCGTTGTATGCAGATGATAGAACAATCTAGAAAAGGGGAAACATTTGTTGAAATGTAGAGAAATCAATATTCACTGTAGACAGATGGTCTTATGACTTCAAATTTCAGTAGCAAAATCTTGCTATATGCTGGTCACTAAAAGGAAAATGTGATGCGCCACGGTTAACACTATTCAGCAAGCCCATGGAGAGAGTTAGAGTATTTGAATAAAAGAAAAATATACATGAAATAATCATATTGAAAGATTTGAGACCAAATGTAAAAAGGTGTGGGGTCGGATTTGAATGGTATTACGTAACACCAAACGTCACTCGAAGGCCTGCCTTACATCCAGAATATCAGCCAAACCACTGTTCGTTTTCTTTGTTCTTTCAGGTGGGTGAATGTCACCTAAGCACCTCCATATTTTATTAGCAGTGTACCCTTCATACTGAATTTGTTGACATTGTTTGTATTGTGCTTTGTTACATGGCATGAGGGAACTATGACGTAAGTAACTGCATACCGTTATAATGCTAGCGTAGTTCCTCAGGGATTTAAGCTGTTAGCTAACCTGAGACAACACATTGGCGGTAATTTTATGGGTTAGTGTTGTTCGGACGATTCAATTAAGCTAGCTACTATGTGCTAACGTCACTTGTTGCCATAGCAACTGTAAATATTCACAGACGTGTAATGGAATGTGAATAGAATGCAGAATCAAGCTACATCGTAAATACAGATAAGATATATTGTAGTTTAGTAGTTAGTAAACCTAAAATAAATAATAAATCTAATATTAGAATTCATAATTCCTAATACTTCATTATATAAGCACATATTATGTTTATTGATTTTACATGGAATTACTTAGACAATGTATTGTTTCTTCTGTGAATTTGATACTATGAGATGAGTTGGCAGTTACATCCAGAATATCAGTAAAGCCACTGAAGACCAGCCAAACCACTGTTCTTTTTTTATTCTTTCAAAATAACACCTCAGTTTTCTTAAAACTTCTTCATCCCGAGTCCGGTGTGATTCGTGGGTGCAACATTAGTACCTGCAGACTCATTTCAATTAGGCGTGTTCTGGATAACTGCAGCACTTGATAATTATCTGCATCAGTTTCTGTCATGATGCTACACACATCAGTACTACAGTAGGTGGCGGTATGTACTGATACACGTTGGTTTCCGATCCGCCATTAAATCAGAGAAGAAGAAGAAGAAGAAGAAGAAGAAGAAGAAGAAGAAGAAGAAGTAGAAGAAGAAGAGTAGCTGACAGACCGTTAAAACTACTCTTCTGCACCGGGAGGTTTTGCTTCTGCTCTCTACTGGTCTGTGGGCTGGCTCTGGACAAGATGCCTGGATTTGAGTTGAGAGGTTCTGAGGTAAATTCACAGACTGTGTTTTTATTTCGTGTTTTCCAACTCTGGTGTCTCCGTGTTAAATCAGGGCTCAGCTGTTTTATCTGAAATCACCGCAGCTTCAGTCTGATCCACGTCTCCGGGTCTCTGTAAACTAACGGGACATGTTTCAGAAATCATTTCGGCTTTCGTTTTATTTCACGTCAGTCCGGGTTTCTTCTCTGGGGTCTGTTAGCCTGTATGCTAACCAGCTAGCAGCTAGCTGCTTTACGGCAAACAGCTGATCGGGTGGAGCGGAAGCGGAAGAGAGAGAGAACAAACTGCGCATCATAAAATCAGAGAGGCACTGAGTGATCAATATTGATAGGTATTAAATATCAGAAACATATCTGATCAGACAGAGGAGAGATGAGCCGCGCAGGCGCAGAATTGAGGATTATCTTCAGCCCGGGCCGCGTGCAGCTGGTTCAGGTAAACACTCACCTGTAAATAGCTAACAGTGCTAACAGCTTAAAGCTTGTAAATACTGAATCAGTTATTCACCGACTGTACATAGACTCCTTTACTGCTTCTGTTTTCCTTTTACTTTTGTATTCTTTGAACATTGTTTTAAAGATTCATCACCGAAAAAATGAGGAGACATTAGATTTCTATTACGTTTTCAAAAACTGAATAAATAAATGTAACTTGTGTTATTTCCCCCCGGGGATCAATAAAGTATTTCTGATTCTGAAATACTTGATTTCATTGGCACGTAACACGTAAGTCTGATAAATGTGCACTAATGCTGCTGATGTGACATTTTCCAGGTGTTTTCCAGATGTTTCCCGTCTTTAATCAAACAGCTGCAGATGGAGTGAGAGACAATAGATCTGATCTGTAATCAGCTGTTACAGTTTAAATTAATTAAAAATCTGATCTGAAGAGACTCTAACGGGAAGTAAATGTAGTTTGATTGTAGTACTACTTGTAGTATTGATGTGCTGTGTATTCCAGGAAGAGGAGGTTGTGGTCCCGGCCTTTAGGGTCCTGATTTGTTAACTGATGTTAGTCCTGATTGTAGTACTGTTTACTCGAGGAGGAGGCTATGGTCCTGGCTCCGAGGGTCCTGGTTACCGGGGCAACGGGTCTTCTTGGTCGAGCTGTCTGCAGAGAGTTTCAGAGCAACGGCTGGTTAGTTATTGGAACCGGATACAGGAGAGCCAGACCCCGCCTCCTCCGCTGTGACCTCACAGACGAGGACGCCGTCAGGGGACTACTGCACGAGTACAAGGTACTACACTCTATACTGCAACCTGTACTACACACGGTATTGCACTGCACACTGCACTTCACGCTGTACTGCACTACACGCTGTACTGCACTACACGCTGTACGGCACTACACGCTGTACGGCATTACACGCTGTACAGCACTACACACTGTACTACACACTGTACACTGAGTACAGTGCTGCACTCTGTACTGCACATTGTACTACTCTCTACTACTCTGTGTACAAAAAGTTGGAAAAGCTAGAGCAGATAAATAAAAACACCCAAAAAGCTTGAAAACAAAACTCGCAGTCCACTGGGGACCAACAACAACCATTAGGTCATTTAGTTAGTTTTCAGGCTCTCCACATTGATTTTACATTCATTCGGCTTTGGTGGAGCCAAAACAGCTTGTCCAGTATGCAGTACAGTGTGCAGTACAGGGTGCCTAAGAACCAAACCGTAGACAATAAGTCTGGTGGGAGTGATGAGGGTGAGGCAAGAAATCGATGAATAATGAATAATAAAAACCTGATTAAAGTGTCCCTGTTCAGTGTGCAGAGGCCCTGCTCACAGTCCACACTGGATACCGGTACTGTGAGGCCATTGGCAGCCAGCTCACTGAGGCCAGGATAGAGCTGCCCCCATCTGTCAATCTGTGATGCCAGCTTCTCCATTATATGTTGCTGGTCCATGTCCTGGAACAAAATTACATGAAACATAATTTTTGTTTTATGTACATACCTGCCCCAGACAAGATGTGCTGCCTTAAAGAGGACCATTCTTGCCTGTCTGGAACTTCTCAGACAACTGAGAACTATCGTGGGAGCTAGCCACCATTAGGGTGTTATCATGCTCGCAGTGTGCAAGTGAATATTATTAATAGCCCATTGATATTAATTATTGTCAGAAAGTTTAGTAGCAGCAGTGCGCTGCGGCAGAATGACTGTAGGAGACCACCGCTGAGGTCATGGTACTAATATAGATACTAGTATCTCAGGGTCTCCAGTGAGGGTCAAATGGAGCCTGAGATCGACACATAGATTGGTGCAGTGTCAGCAGGCGTTGGACTGGACCATTGTGGTTCAGAGGGAGCTGAGCCTGAAGGTGAAGCTCTGGATTAATCAGTCGGTCTAAATGCCAACCCTCACCTGCGGTCGGGAATTTTGGATAGTGACCAAAAGAATGAGATCACGGATACAAGCAGCTGAAATAAGTTTCCTCCGCAGGGGGTCTGGGCTCAGCCTTAGAGGGTGAGGAGCTCAGACATTCGGAGGGAGCTTGGAGTAGAGCCGCTGCTCCTTCATATTGAAAGGAGCCAGTTGAGGTGGTTCGGGCATCTGATCAGGATCCTCCTGGACACCTTCCTATGGAGGTTTTCAGGGCAGGTCCAACTGGTTGGAGACCCTGGGGTTCATTATATTCTAAATAAATCTCTCTGTCTCAGCCTGATGTCATCGTCCACTGTGCAGCAGAGAGACGTCCAGATGTTGTGGAGAGACACACTGAAGCAGCTGTGAATCTCAACGTGCACGCCACGAGCACACTCGCCAAGGAGGCAGGTAGGTGATCACATGTTGTTCCATGTTCCTCTCATCATTATAAATAGTTTGTTACAACATGTAGATCTTTATCGATGTTGTGTGATGATGATGATAATGGTGTGTATATATACAGCTGTCTGTGGAGCCTTCCTCCTTTACATCAGCACCGACTACGTGTTTGATGGGAGGAACCCTCCGTACGGAGAAGACGACAGTCCGAATCCTCTTAACGTTTATGGACGCAGCAAACTAGAGGGAGAGAGAGAGACACTCAGACACTGTCCAGGTACCTGTCTGTGTTCCTGCCTGTCTGTCTCTCTATACCTGTCTTTGTTTGTCTCTCTCTACCTTTCTGTTTGTCTGTCTGTCTCTCAGGTGCGGTGGTGCTGCGGGTGCCGGTCCTGTTTGGGGAGGTGGAGTCAGTGTCGGAGAGCGCGGTGACATCACTGTGGCTGAAAGTCCAGGAGGCGGCGGAGAGCTGCACTCTGGATCACTGCCTGCAGAGGTTCCCCACTGACACCCGAGACGTAGCTGCAGTCTGCAGGAAACTGTCAGAGAAAGCAAGACAGGTGACTGTCTGATGTTCTGAAAGAGAGACTGCTACCAGTCTGTCCCCCAACTGTCTGTCATAACCCCTCTTTGTCAGTCTCATCCTCTGCCTGTGTCACCCCGTCTCACCCTCTCTCCACCTGTATCACTGCCTGTCTGCCTCTCTACCAGGACCCGTCTATCCGAGGAATCTTTCATTTCTCAGCTAAAGAGCAGATGACCAAATATGAGATGGCTGTCGCAATCGCTCAGGCCTTCAACCTGCCGTCCAACCACCTCATACCTGTAAATATATATCAATCAATATGTTTACTGATATACCTGTAAATATTCACAGTACTGTAACTAACAAATATCAGTCAGTATAATTTAGAAATACTGTTCTCACATGATGATTTGTAGTTTAAATAATTTATAGTATAAGTATTTGTAGTATTAATACACCTGTCTGTCTGTCTGTCTGTAGCTGACGGAGCAGCCGGCAGCGTCGACTCTTCGTCCAATCAACAGTCGGTTAAACTGTTCTCGTCTAGAGCTGCTGAACCTGAGTGTCGAAGCGCGACCTTTCACTGTTGCCATCACCGACTGTCTGTGGCCATTCACACCTGATAAACGCTGGAGACAGACAGTCTTCCACTGACAGACAGACAGACAAGTAGAGAGAGACAGACAATCAGACAGTTGATGGAGGAACCGCCTACTTGTCTTTAGCTGTGTCACATTTCTGGCTCCACCCCCTGCAGACTGATGACATCATAATAAATGGAGGAGGTGTGAACCAATCCAGAGGCTTCACTGATAAACAAGTCTTTACCTGAAGACACAACCTGTCTGTCCTACGTATCGCCTGATCCCCTGAGTGAGGTATTTGATGATGCATTCAGGTGCTCTCATCAATGTCTACATTCATTAACTGATGATGTCAGCAGGTGTCTCTCAGGTAAATCCAGCACCTGAAGTGGACCAATGAAAACACACTAATTTACTGTCCACCTGTTAATTGACAGCTGTTTTAGGCCAGCTATGTGGGCAGAGCCTGAGGTGAGACACATGATGTGACAGAGAGAGAGGGAGACATGTACTACTGACAGACAGACAGGTGGATTGGTGTACAGATATATTTCCAATATATTTCCAATATGTGTATGTAGTGATTAGTCAATAAACCCTGAGCCTGTCTGCAGGTTCAAATTATTATCAGATTATAATCTAACTGCTTGTTTGTTCATGTGTGTCCTCCTGACATCCAGTCAGAAGGTTCTCATTTCTTTCATATCAGAAAGTCTGAGTTTAAATTTGATATTTATTTTGGTTTGATAACATCATTATTAAAAATAAAAACATTTGTTTTAACTACTGGTTTATTTTTCAAAACAAAAGTCTGTAATTGGAATCTGTAATTACAAAGGTGTTTCTTTCAAAAAGTGGTTCAGCGAATAAAACAAAAATGCATTTTAAATATCTGTGGTGTCATCAGCTGCTGGTTTCAGGAGGACATTTAGTGTGAAGTCCGTGTGATTCTGTTGTAGTTCATGTTGGTTGTTTGTTGACGTAAATGACTGTCAGCTGTTCACATTAAACATCTGAAATACTGAATCTTACCTTTTGTTTTTATTTCTTTCAAAACCAAACTTCCGTTTCATAAATGGGGCGCAGAAAAAGGAGTTCAAGGAGTTATTGTGAAAAATCAAAACAAACTGAACAAGGATCAGTCTTTTTTATGAAGCTGATCAGAGAACAGTGAAGAAACCAGACATGTAAAGAACACAGAACACTGCTTCAAGCCACAACAGACTGTTCAAAGTTGAAAGCTTTTGATGTGGACCTGGTCTAATGTACTGCAGCTGTTTGAAATTCAGACATCTCCCACTTGGAGTTACAACTAGGAGGATGACGTCAGCGTTTTGTTCCACTTGGCAGCTTGTGATCACATTCTCTTTGACATGACGGGAACATGGTATTAGAGTAGGGGTGTTAAAAAAGGAAAGGATATGGAACACTAAAATTAAAAGAGGTCAAGCAGGTCATCTTGGGCACATGAATCTGCACAGTAGATTTAATGGAAAGCTGTTTATTAAAAATATGTGTTTCTTATGTGTACAGTTCATGGAGAGGAGCAGTGCCTAAACATGTTTATGTCATTCATGTGACAGATCTTTATATCAAGGCTGGTCTGAGTCATTCATTCAGATCAAGGTTTTAACCAGTTCTCACAACAATAACACAAAGTTTGAGCACAGTCTCAGATACGCTTTTTGAATGAACATGGGACAATAAACATTTCACATTAATTAAATACGAGAAGAGAAAATAAATACTAGAGAAGCAGTTGGAAAGAGAAGCAGAAAGTTGTGTATGAAGAAAGAATGTGAACATATGGACCACCTAGTTCTGACCAATCATAGTTGTATATGATGATGTACGTCTCATTGACTTCAACATCCAGACAGAGAAGTTAACATCTGACATATTGGTGTGAATGTTGTGTTCTTCTGAGAAGCAAATCTTTATTTTTATTATTTTGATTCATAACTAGTTCCACATTTTTAAAAACAAAATATATGCATTTCTCATTGATACTTTCCAAAATATTCAAGGTTTTCTAGGAGTTTTTCTCCATTCAAATGAATAGGAGGAATACTTTACTTATTTAAAGATAACATGAATTTACTACAAATTTAACTCAAAATATACACTCCAAATAGGTTAAAATACTAATAATTAGTAAATATAAGATACAGTGAATGCTAAACACAGGGTTAGGGTTAGCACTGTCTGGTTTCCTCAGCGTTTCCTCGTTGAAAACGTTCTAGCCTCTGACTCCACTTGATTTCAAGTTTCATGCATTTTTCAGCCCTTCTGAGATCTTTAGCTGTAGAGTGCCGAGAAAATGTAAAATAATCAAAAGAAATGTCTTTTAAATTTGCTGTCACACCTACAATTTTCATGCGACATCCATCATGTGTTCATCTACTTGTAGGAAAGTTAACTATGGAATCAAACAGACCCGCACAGTTGCCACAGCTTCAAAATGACGGCAACCTTTGACTGCACCTGGGGACACACAGCTGACTGAGATCAGCTAATTAGGTCAGTTTGACACACAAACATACAGGTACTAACACATACTCACACTTTGTCAGGCCTTTTTCAAGTCTTAACTCTTTATTCGTACTTTTAGCAAGAAACTCCATTCAAACCTTAAAATGTTCCATATTGTAATGTAATATTAAATATGTATTTAAATCCTATTCATTGTATCTATACCATTTTCCACTTTTCCAACTCTTCATACTCATTATTCAACTTTTAAAGACAGCAATCCAGTTCAGCGTCAACTTTTCAACAGCCAGCAGTCACACCGCAATTTCTTCAGAAATTGCCTTCTCTATTTACCTTTACTATCTTCTTTCGCTCTCTCACTCACCCCCTACAACCACTGATTTTATTACCTTCTGACATAGCCAGGCTAGCTGTTTCCCCTGTTTCCAGTCATTGTTCTAAGCTAAGCCAACCGGCTGCTGGATGTGGCCTCTACCTTCTCATCTAACTCTTGGCAAGAAACCGAAAAAACAACTTTCCCAAAATGTTGAACTATTGCTTTAAGTCTGGATTAGCTTCACAGTGTGACTCTTGGAGTTTGTTCCAGCAGGGTCCTCATGTCCAACAGGGCGACCTCCAGGGCTCGGATCAGATGTGGTGCATTT
This sequence comes from Enoplosus armatus, assembly GCF_043641665.1. Taxonomy (NCBI): domain Eukaryota; kingdom Metazoa; phylum Chordata; class Actinopteri; order Centrarchiformes; family Enoplosidae; genus Enoplosus; species Enoplosus armatus. The sequence continues at coordinate 59,013 of NC_092192.1, read as the reverse complement.
GTTTTTTTGCCGGTATCAGAAGCTTCATAAGTGGACACTGTGAGGTCAATGTGATCATTCATAATACTGTAGCACACATCATATGTTCCAGGGTCTTCAGGGCCAATACATGGCAGAGAGCCAACCTTCGACGTTATCTTATGAAAAAGGACAGAAAAGTGAGAATGCAGTGGTTAGTGATTGTTGTAGCACTGAGACCTCTGAAATGTGTTTCTGTGATATGTAGTTAATCTTCCTTTGGGGCTAAGTAAACATTTTCAGCAGTGTATGTCTGTAACCATGACAAACTTCTTGTTATAACGTGATAACTTTCTAATTTTAATCAGATCCTTTTCATGTTATTTGAGGACTTTTAGTCAGGTTTCAGAGCTCATCATAGCACAGAGACAACACTGGTGAAAGTTACAAATGACCTTCTAATAGCATCAGACAAAGGACTTGTCTCTGTACTTGTTTTGTTAGATCTTAGTGCTGCATTCGACACCATTGACCATCATACCCTATTACAGAGACTGGAACATTTAATTGGCATTAAAGGAACCACACTAAGCTGGTTTAATAATTTACGACCTGCTTTCACAGATCATGCGTGGCACAGATCTACACCGATCATTTACCCTGTTACCACTTTCCTTCCAGCGTGTCGGTCTCAGTCTCAATGAATCTGTTATAGTCCAGAATTCAACTAATAGACTGCAAACGTTATATCCACTGCAGTCCTCTGACCCTCTGCTGTTTCTTTTTCTGAGCCCTAAAAGCTGCCAAGCTGTGCCCCCCCCCCCCTTCTTAATCCACTCATTGATCTGGATCTTTGTCCTCCAGGAGATTCAGCCTCTCCCCTTCTCTCCTAGTTTGCATGTTATCCCTCTCTCTCTCCCTCTCTCTCCCCCCCCCCCCCCCCCCCCCCTCTCTCTCTGTGTGAATCTGTTGTCCTCTGCTTTGTTTGATGGTCTGTCCTCTTTCCATCTTTCCAGGTCTCTGTGGTGGAGAGGAAGTGGTCTGACTCAGATCCTACTTAGTGGGTGGCACCTGAAGCTGCTCAATTGTCCTCCTGGATCCGTCTTCCTCACTTATGTTTTACCATCTACATTTTGTCAACATATTTGTACACACTATAATTTTTATATTGGGCTATATTAATAAAATTGACTTGACTTGACTTTTAAGGGCTCGGGATGGGGCTCTGTAACCCATCACAGACTGTGCTGCTGTGAACTCAGGGGACAAAGAACAGAGGGACTGCTTTTTTAATGCAAAATTGAATGAATCACTAATTGATATATTATGTTTAGTTCACAATATAGGAAAAGTATTAAACTTTCATTTAACATGCTGATTTTGATGTAGCAAATATAAACTGAACAGGAACTGTTCACACTGACCCACTAGTCTGGAACAGAAACAGGCAGTTTATCTGGACTCTTCATAAGCAATAACCCCAGGAATGTGAATGCAGTATATACTGATGGGTGACAAATGAAAAGAAAAACCAACATGAAATGTCTTAGTATGGAGTCAGGCCACCTCGAGCCTCCAGAGGAGCTTGAGTGCTTCTTGTCAACTTTGTTGAAAACTGTTGAACACTGTTGAACTGATGAACACCATTCCTCCAGAAGATATTCCCTCAAATACCACTTTACCATTTAATCAGGTAATCTCATTGCCAGAGAGACCTGAGTCCAGTAGATAGAAAGAAAAACAAACATAGCCAGACATAACAAAAGGACATACAGCATCAGAGACAGACCTCACTACATAGATTTATATTATATAATTAGGTGTGATGGAGATGGTGGTGGTTGGTGGTGTGAAATTGGGTTGAAATCTGGTGACTATAAAGGCTGTAACATTTTATTCACATCATTTCCAAACCATTTAGTGAGCCCTGGTGCACGGAAGCGTCTGTATTTTATGTGTTTCTTCACCCTTTGTTCAGGTTTTTTTTAAATTAATCAAAATAAGAACAAATACAAAACTACAGAATTTACAGTCACCAGATCTCAACCCAGTTTAACACCACCAACCACCACCCAAGACTTTTCTTGGGTTGTTTGACAGATGTTTGCAGATGTATTTGTCAGAATATCTTTATGCCTAATGACAAGTATAAATGTATTATATGAATAACATTTTTTTAATTCTTAAAATGTGATACTATTGGAGTCAGGCCACCTCTCAGTGCTACAACAATCACAGCCACAACATTTTTTGAGGAGTAATATGCTAGGCTATCTTAAGTTGCAGTATAATGGTGTTTTGTTTTTATGTCACAGTTTGAACCCTGGCCCTTACCTGACTTGTAGAGATTTGGCAGTCAATGGTTTTATCGATGGGGGTGTCTGTGAAGATACCTGGCATCGAGAGTTTTTCCTCAACAGCCTGCATTCTCAGAAAATAGAGATGTCCTGGCATGTTATGGCCACTGATCGCCTGTTAGGATGGAGAACATTCAATGTGTTTGCAATGTGGATCAGCAGATGGAGTATTAAAAGGTACCCTCTTGTAAACAAATCTTCCATTTACATTCTTACCAAAACTCATTGTGTGGCTTTGAGGTCTAACAAATGTGTTAAATGCATTTCCTTCCTCATAAAACATTTTTAGCAAGCCATGGGTCTAAACCATTGAAAATTCTGCTGAACAAAAACAGAAGGACATTGAGGACGAGCTGAACAAACATAACTACAAGGAGAAATTAAAAAGAGAACTTTTTAACAACAACAATAATTTGAGTCTAAAAACTATTGTTGGGTCAAAAAACAAAAGCAACACAAAGGTGGTTCTTGATGGTTTTAAATCCGACAAACAGCTGGCTTGTTTTTAAACATCTTGAAGGTGGCAAAAGAATGAGGGTGAATGGATGCATGTCGGGGGAATAGTCATCATCCACAGGGCTTCTCAGAAGCAACGTTTATTTTGCCTCAGAAAACTGTCTCAGTTTCATGTTGACAAGACCCTCATGATCCTGTTTTATAGATCTTATATTGAGACTGTGTTAACCTTTTATTTAATCTGTAATCTGAAACCTCAGCAACAAGGCCAAAAAAACACAAACTAGAATAGTGAGCAGCAATTACAGCAGCGTATGCTATCTGACCTGTTTAATCGACAAGTAGGAAGGCTAAAGTCATCCTATCCGACAGTGTCCATCCCCTATACTTTGAATTTAAGATTTTGTCTCGTTTCAGATTCCCCTTGCTAAGAGGTACAAGCACTCCTTCACCCCCACAGCCTTTTCACTTCTGAATGCAGGCCGAAGAATATATGTGAGGTGGGATAGTACGAAGGGACTAACTGTTTATAACAAGCCCTGACAACATTTGCTGCTTAAAGGCATCTTCACACTGACAAACTGTACCTACATTGAACTAAAGTATTGAGTGGTGCTGTGAATGCTACTCACCATGTTAGTGAGCCACCTGTGTACTTTTACAGCTTTCTCCAATAAGTCAAGCTTCTCTGAGTTCTGTGCAAAACAGGAAGAAGGCAGGAATGTTACAACTCATCACGTATAAGTCGGTTAGTGTTTATTAGTGTGATTGCTGTGCAGCAGCAGTAGTTGGATCTAAAGCACCCTGAGGCAGTATCTCTGATGTCAACACAATTTTCAAACCGATCCATAAAAAGCTGAGATCAAGTAGAATTAAAAATCCCTAACATCAAAAGGTCATTGCTTAAGGCAGTTTCAGTACTATGAAGGGAATGGAAGCCTGATTGAAATAAGATATTACGATTATTGATAAAAGATAACTTTTAAGTGGCCAGCTCATTACATAGAGTTACATTACATAAGAGTAGCATTAAAAGTTGCCCGTTCATCAGACCTGTTTTTTGGGGTCATCAAAGGCCTTGACAAAGACAGCTGAGGCAGTCGTGGCTGAACCAATTGCAGCCACTCGACCAAGTCTGAACGAACGTAGGGAGACAGGTTCCATTGTTGAACAGCACTGCTGGTACATCCTGACAAAAGAAAGGAGAGAAATATTTTCAACAACCTCTGTGTTCCAACATACAGGGCTTTAAAAAATGTTGACCAGTCAAACAAATACTGTAGCTCTGCAAACAGTATAATGTTTTAACTATCCAGTTTGATTTTGCTGAGAGCATTTGTTTATCCATTGTTCCAGTTTCTTGGTGACGAGAAAAGCCCTGAAAACCTGAAAGCTTTGGAGAACTGGATGAACCATTATCTTAGTTGATGGATACAACATTCTCTGTTGCTATCTGACTGTATGAGGGTTAGACTGTATCAAGGATTTTTACAAGAAACCTTTGCAGCTCTCAGTCACCCTTGGTTTATAATGAAATGCCAACATACCGAAAGACAGTCTATCTCTATATTACTTTTCATTATCTCACCTGTAGTAGGCCAACTGTATCGCCATCTGTACGAAAGCATCGGGGCTCATCTTGTTGGCCTTCATCACATTTTTCCCAAAGTGGTCAAATACCGCAGCCCTCAGATCTATGTCTTGGGCCATTCTGTGGAGGCAGGGGTTGGAGAATTATCTGGACAGTGAGACTTTTCTTGGGTAGTTTGATAGATGTTTGCGGACATATTTGTCAGAATATCTTTATACCTAATGATAAGTATAAATGTATTATATGAATAATATTTTTTGTTCTTTTATTCTTTTATACTCTGGGATACTATTAGACGCTTTCTGCAGTATTTGTTCTGTCCATATATATATATCCTCTTTCATAGGACAGGAAGCTCCTGTACAGCCATATGGAGCAGCAGCTCCTCCATTCACACTGCTGTTTTGGTCGGAATGTTAGCTAATGAATGCTGCTGAAGATGGCAGAGCCTGGAGTAGAGCCTTCAACTGGTGTTTGATGATCAGAATCAGAAATACTTTATTGAGGTAAAAAAAAAAAAATACAATAACAATGTATATGTATGTATGTGTTGCACTGAAGTGTATGACTATATATCTATTGCACTTAAACATTAAGAATAAATAGTGAGGTAGTATATGAACAGGTGAAGTAGATACAGATTTCCAGTCTGACACTCAGAGGGAGAAGTTGAACAGTTTGATGGCCACAGGCAGGAATGATTTCCTGTGGCGCTCTGTTGTACATTTGGGAGGAATGAGTCTCCCACTGAAGCTGCTCGTGTCTGACCAGTACGTCATGGAGAGGATGTGAAACATTGTCCAAGATGCCCCGCAGCTTAGACAGCATCCTCCTCTCTGACACCACCATCAGAGAGTCCAGCTCCACCCCCACAACGTCACTGGCCTTGCGGATCAGTTTGTTGAGTCTGTTGGAGTCCGCCACCCTCAGCCTGCTGCCCCAGCATGCAACAGCATAGAGGATAGCACTGGCCACCACAGACTCATAAAACATCCTCAGCATAGTCCGGCAGATGTTGAAGGACCTCAGCCGCCTCAGAAAATAGAGACGGCTCTGGCCCTTCTTGTAGAGAGAATTAGTGTTCTTTACCCAGTCCAGTGTATTTTCTATGTGAACTCCCAGGTACTTGTAATAAAAACAACTGATATGGAAAACAGCAGGAGTGCTGTAAGGAGATAGTTTGAAGCGACTAATCCTGTCTTTGCCCCAGTCTGAAACCCAGGTGGTAGCACAAATCTCTGCATGTTTAGCTGACAACTCTCAGTGGATTCAGACTGCCTTAGTCTATAAGAAAACAAGAGACTCCATCTCCCCACCCTGCCTGAAGCGCTGCGCCGATGAGCTGTCTCCGGTGTTCACAGACATCTTCAACACCTCACTGGAGACATGCCACGTGCCAGCCTGCTTCAAGGCCTCCACCATCACCCCCGTCCCCCAAAAAAAACAGGGCCCACAGGATTAAATGACTACAGACCCATCGCCCTGACCTCTGTGGTCATGAAATCATTTGAACGCCTGGTTTTGTCGCACCTCAAATCCATCACTGACCCTCTGCTGGACCCCCTGCAGTTCGCCTACAGAGCCAACAGGTCTGTAGATGACATCGTCAACTTGGCCCTACACTTCATCCTCCAGCACCTGGACTCCACAGGATCCTACGCCTGGATCCTGTTTGTGGACTTCAGCTCTGCCTTCAACATGATCGTCCCGGCTCTTCTTCAGGACAAGCTCTCCCAGCTCAACGTGCCTGACCCCACCTGCAGGTGGATCACAGATTTCCTGTCTGACAGGAAGCAGCACGTGAAGCTGGGGAAACACGTCTCAGACTCGCGGACGATCAGCACCGGCTCCCCTCAAGGCTGTTCTTTCTCCTCTACTCTTCTCCCTGTACACAGCTGCACCTCCAGTCACCAGTCCATCAAGCTTCTGAAGTTCGTGGACGACACCACCCTCATCGGACTCATCTCTGGAGAGGATGAGTCTGCCTACAGGTGGGAGATTGACCATCTGGTGACCTGGTGCAACAGCAACAACCTGGAGCTTAACGCTTCAAAGACAGTGGAGATGGTTGTGGATTTTAGGAAGAGTGCAGCCCCACCCGCCCCCATCACCCTGTGTGACTCTCCAGTGGACACTGTGGAGTCCTTCCGTTTCCTGGGCTCCATCATCAGCCAGGACCTCTGGTGGGAGCTGAACGTCAGCTCCCTCATCAAGAGAGCCCAACAGAGGATGTACTTCCTGAGGCAGCTGAGGAAGTTTAACCTGCCACAAACAATGCTGGCCCACTTCTACACTGCCATCATAGAGTCCATCCTCACCTCCTCCATCACTGTCTGGTACGCTGCTGCCTCCACCAAGGACAGGTGCAGACTGCAGCGTATCATCCGCTCTGCAGAGAGGGTGATTGGCTGCAACCTCCCATCTCTTCAGGACCTGTACTCCTCCAGGACCCTGAGGAGAGCAGGGAAGATCGCTGCCGACCCCTCCCACCCCGGACACTATCTGTTTGACCCCCTCCCCTCTGGCAGGAGGCTGCGGTCCATCAGGACCAAAACCTCCCGCCACAAAAACAGTTTCTTCCCCTCTGCAGTCAACCTGATGAACAAGGCCAAAGTCTGCCTTGCACTGACCCCCCCCCCCCCCCCCACACACACACAAACACAAGTTATACTGTCCCCCCCTGCATTACATTCACGCATGTACCCCCCTACTGGTCAATACTGGACACTTTACATGGACACTTTTATTTTGGTCACTGCACTGTTTGTTATTTATCTTATCTTATTCTTTTACCTTTATATTTTTACATGCTTTTTGTCTGTCAGATTATATGTTATATGTTAAAAAAAAAAAACGTAGCACCATCAGACCACGGCAAATTCCTTGTAATGTATGTTACTTGGCAATAAATAGTTTCTGGTTTTTCATGGTTTCAGGCTGGCTCTTGACTGGAGGCACATAACAGGGGTTGAGGTGCACTAGGTTGTCGTCTGACCTACCCAGAGGGGGGAGGGGAGAGGAGCTGTATGCATCCTTAACGTTAGCATACAGCAAGTCCAGGGTCTTCTCCTCTCTAGTGGGACTGCTCACATAGTGAGAAATAAATGTAAATAAATGTACTGTAAATAAATGTAATGTAATGTAAAAAATGTAGTGAATGACCATGGCAGAAGTAATTTAACACCCAGCTGTAGCAGTTGTGTTGTGGATAACACAGGCTCAGAATAGCCAAAAGTGATAAAAATGACAAGGTTTGAAAACACAAAACAAAAGTCTAGTAGAATCAACACATTGTTTAGCTTGAATCTGCATCACTTGGCAGGCTTATAACTACAGCAATACAATCTAAAATCTATATATCAAAGAGACAGAGATGTCGGTCAGCACAGCATGACAGGTATGTCACAACAAGTGTGTTGTTGGGGTTCATAACAACAACACTGATACAAAGCAGTCTGTGGTAGCTTAACAGTAGCCAAGAAATAGATTTAAGGACCTATCAAGAAAAGCAACATGTACAACCATCCAATCAGGCAAATCAAAAACTCTCGCTGCATCGCAGGCAGGAAAGCAGCATACCATCTGTTTCAGCCCGGCTGCTTATAGATTATGGTAAACACTGAAAATTAGTAAGTGGAAGTCAATAAGTGCTGTTTAGCCCTACAGAGGCTGAGGAGGGACATTTTACAGCTGGCTGCGCTACATTACAGCAAAGCAACTGAAGGACACCGGAAATAATTTTCCCCACCTTATAAGTGCATAGATGAAAAGTCCTGGTGCTCCCGATGGCCAGTCTGACTATGATTGGCTGTCATCTGATGAGTTTCTATTGTCAGCATTCACCAGTAACAACACCAGTAACAACCTTTTTTAACTATATGTTTAGTAGTTGTAGTTGTGTGTTTATAGTTAGTAGTTTAATAAATATTTCATTTATAAAGAACTGACCATGTGGTTTGTGGGTATGAAGTATTATGGTCACTGAACATGAGTCAAGAACTCTGTAACAACCCTTTGGACTGAGACTGAATTAATTAATTTGCTATCATTTTCCCTTTTAGGGTGGTGTCCTGTATTAAAATATAAATATCAATTATTTCTGATAGCCAAAGTTGAGGGTCATCCCTCCACTTCATTTTGTACTAATTTGTATTTAGGCCATTCTTTTAGTATTGCCTTAAATATGAAACCTAATATAGTTACAATTAGTTTGTTTGTATTGTGTTGCTTGACACAATGAATTACTCAAATGACAGTTGTTTGAATGCTTTGTAGACTGATGCTGCAGAGCAACACACTCATTAAGAAAAGGACAGTCTAGAAAGCTAGAATTTTCATTTCATTTTCATTGACTGTAATATGGGGTTATGCAGAATTGTCCAACATCAACATTCTTGCCTGGTGATAGGATTGCCATACCTTCTTTAAATGTCTTAGGTCACATTTGAAGCCCACGATCTGTAGTCTGGGCATTTTAAGTGAGAAAATGGAGTTGCTGCTGCATGTAGCTGTTCACATAGCAACACATGAAAATGGTAATTACTTTATCTTCCTCTAGGTTTTTATTCTTCTGGTTACTGGGTGTATATGTAACTCTATCACAACTAAAAGCTACTCTCACATGTCCATGTGCTGCTTGGCCTCCTCAATGTCCTTCTTGACCTCAGGCGTGATGTTGAAGGGCAGTTTCTGGGGCACGGGCAAAGGCTCCATCGGAGACTGCATCATCTGTGACTTTTTCCTGTTAACACACACAAGAGAAAATAAATTATATGTAATGGAACAAAAGACTACCCATGTACATCTGACAGCTACCCGGAACAAACAAAAGATCTGAAATGATGTGCGATCCAAAGATATGTATTAAAGGGTTCCATAAGGAGGTGACACGGTTATCAAATTCAGGCAACAAAGGGACAAGGACTCTAATGCAGACAAACAAACTGCGAGCAAGTAGGATGAAAAGAAATCTATTTACGACAACGGACAGGACCAGGCTTGAAAGTTGGAAACAGAATGGCAGTCTGAACAGTCTAACAAATCCAAGAAGGCACGACTGGTGAGCAGGTCGGGAATAGGCAATAGGTCAAAATACTGGCACAGTGAACAGGTGTTAAAGCTTGATGCAGGACTGAAGAAGAAGCTGCAGGACTTCCACCAACTGTTTCCTTGGATTAAGTCTTCCTCAGACATTCTGATATTCTCACATTCATCAGAAATACTTTATTCAGAATCAGAATCAGAATCAGAAATACTTTATTGATACCCAGGGGGAAATTGTACTAGCTGCAAGCATGTAGGCCTACTTGCTCTATGTCAGCACATCTGAAATAATAATCAGTTAATGACCACAACAAGCCTCCACACGAGTATTAAAACCAGAAATCACAGTATGATAGAATAGGGCCAACTTAAGCAGGGCACAGTGTACTCTGCAGAGTGATGCACTATATTCTATAGTTTATTGGCACAATAAGACACAGATAGGTTAAATACAAAAACAGCCCATAAACACACAAATGTATGAGCATTAAATCAAAAACAGAGCACACCAGGCTGCCTACAAGGGATCCAGTCCTCATCAACAATGGTTAAACCCATACACCCATACAAATGCGAGTGTCGCACATCAATAAACCAGCCTATGACAACACAAATATGCATGAGCATTGTAAATAATACCAAGAATAGGCCAGGCTGGGCACAAGGGATCCAATCCTCATCAGCACCCAACACATACAATACAGGGAATAATACAGTTAACTGGCCCTTAAAACAGCTGCCTTTGCTGTTCGTCCAGAAGCCCATGATGTGGAGGGGCAATGACCTGATTTAATCCAAGATGTGATAAAGGGTTGTTGGGTCGAATCTCTCGATTCGGTGCACAGACAGGGGGAAAGAGACCTAAGAAAGTTTGTTGTTTTAAAGTGAGTGAAGTTTATGATATGCAGAGGACCTGAAGGCGTGTTTGGACTGCACTGACTGGGATGTTTTCAGGACTGCTACCAACAGTCTGGATGAGTACACAGAGGCTGTGAAGTCATATATCAGCTTCTGTGAGGACTGCTTTGTACCATCTTGCACCAGGGTGGGTTATAACAATGACAAACCCTGGTTCACAGCAAGACGGCGACAGTTGAGGTTGGAAATGGAAGAGGCATTTAAGAGTGGCAACAGGGGGCTCAGGCAGATGACCAACTTCAAGACAAGAGCCCCCAACTCTGCTAACGACCGACGCCTCGCCAACAGCCTCAACAACTTCTACTGTCGCTTTGAAAGACAATAGGACAGTCCTAACACCATCACCCACCAGCTCCAGCCCAACAGCCCCAACCCCTCATCACACCTGGGGCTGAACTCTCACACCTTTTACCACCACAGCTGCTCCCCACAGTGCCCCCCCCCCTCCTCCAACATTGACACCACTGTCTGTCCTTCAAAGAGATGTGAACAGGCTCTTCAAAAGACAAAATCGCTGGAAAGCTGCTGGACCAGACTCCATCTCCCCATCCTGCCTGAAGCGCTGCGCCGATCAGCTGTCTCCGGTGTTCACAGACATCTTCAACACCTCACTGGAGACATGCAACGTGCCAGCCTGCTTCAAGGCCTCCACCATCATCCCCGTCCCCAAAAAACCAGGGCCCACAGGATTAAATGACTACAGACCCGTCGCCCTGACCTCTGTGGTCATGAAATCATTTGAACGCCAGGTTTTGTCCCACCTCAAATCCATCACTGACCCTCTGCTGGACCCCCTGCAGTTCGCCTACAGAGCCAACAGGTCTGTAGATGACACCGTCATCCTCCAGCACCTGGACTCCGCAGGGTCCTATGCCAGGATCCTGTTTGTGGACTTCAGCTCTGCCTTCAACACGATCGTCCCGGCTCTTCTTCAGGACAAGCTCTTCCAGCTTAATGTGCCTGACCCCACCTGCAGGTGGATCACAGATTTCCTGTCTGTTTCAGATTCGCGGACGATCAGCACCGGCTCCCCCCAAGGCTGTGTTCTTTCTCCTCTACTCTTCTCCCTGTACACCAACAGCTGCACCTCCAGTCACCAGTCCATCAAGCTCCTGAAGTTCGCGGACGATGCCACCCTCATCGGACTCATCTCTGGAGAGGATGAGTCTGCCTACAGGTGGGAGATTGACCATCTGGTGACCTGGTGCAACAACAACAACCTGGAGCTTAACGCTTCAAAGACAGTGGAGATGGTTGTAGACTTTAGGAAGAGTGCAGCCCCACCCGCCCCCATCACCCTGTGTGACTCTCCAGTGGACACTGTGGAGTCCTTCCGTTTCCTGGGCTCCATTATCAGCCAGGACCTCTGGTGGGAGCTGAACATCAGCTCCCTCATCAAGAAAGCCCAACAGAGGATGTACTTCCTGAGGCAGCTGAAGAAGTTTGACCTGCCACAAACAATGCTGGTTCACTTCTACCCTGCCATCATAGAGTCCATCCTCATCTCCTCCATCACTGTCTGGTACGCTGCTGCCTCCACCAAGGACAGGTGCAGACTGCAGCGTATCATCCGCTCTGCAGAGAGGTTGATTGGCTGCAACCTCCCATCTCTTCAGGACCTGTACTCCTCCAGGACCCTGAGGAGAGCAGGGAAGATTGCTGCCGACCCCTCCCACCCCGGACACTATCTGTTTGACCCCCTCCCCTCTGGCAGGAGGCTGGGGTCCCCTCTGCAGTCAACCTGACGAACATGGCCAAAGACTTGCACTGATCCCCCCCCCCCAAACACAAACACAAGTTATACGTTATATTAACGTACACCGCCATTGTCCCCCTTGCGTTACATTAACGTACCCACCCCCTACTGGACACTTTATTTGGTCACTGCACTGTTACTACTGTCAGTATGTTGTGATTTTAATGTCTATTTCTACACTTTGCCTCATTGCTGAACTTTCAATCATGTGCAACAAATAACAACAAATCACAACACCTACACCTATAGCTCATTTAGTTTTGGTCTACTTACATGTTTGCTACACAGTAGTCACACAACGCCATTGCAACTGAACCATCACCAGCGGCATGAGAGACGTTGACACCACATATCCCATCTTCTCCAATAATTATCTGAAAAAAAGATAAGAAAGACAAACCAAGCAATAGCATTACATCCCTACTCCTCATGAGTCTATTTATGTGTAACTGTGTTGTTCAAGTTATACTGATGGTTGAATGTTAGGATATTTTGTTAGCATGTGTCCGTTGACTAGCAGGGAAACCTAGAGGGTCTTGACCTTGGCTTGAAAAATGGCATATAGTTGCTGTAAATGGGAAAAAAATCTCACCAAGGGATCATGTACCCGGACCCCCTTAGGTTAGAGCTACGCCCAGAGCATTTACAACACCTGGCTCCGCCCCTGCTGATCCATTTACCATATGTGCTCTGTAGCTTTAGTGTTCAAGCCCTAGACCTAGTTTGAGTCCTGCCTGCCTGATCCCTGTTTGGTTTTGTTTGCCTTCACTGATTGACTGCTTGTACCAGGTAACCCTTTTTTACATCACCTGATCTGAGTTTGAGTCCTACTTTTGAGTCTACACATCTGCATTCACAACTGTTACACCCCCACCCTCGCACTCGGGAGTTGTTTCTGTTGGGACAGGTGCAGACACCCACAGGTTGCGGCTGATTGTTATGGTTGTTCTACAGTGCATTACTTTGGAGAGAACTTCGGTCACTGATTTTTCAGCCATGCTGTTAGTGAAGCCAGATAGGGAGAAGATATCCTGGGTGTGTTGAACCTGCTTCGTAGTACAGGCCTCTGGTTTGACCTGGCCGTTTTTTTGGATTAAAGATTTGGATTATGGATACTTGTGCCTGTGAAAAACATCAGTGTTTTGCGTTACAGTTGACCAGAATTTGCGTATGTGTTATATCACCTGCATCCCCTTGTCAAACCAGCGGTTTCCACTGTTGCACTGGCTGCCTCCTCCATGCAGTATTTTGAGAATGGCACTGCTGCGAAACATCTCATCAGAAACTGGGGGCATCGCTTCGTCCAAACACACTGTGCAGATGCTGCTTTGGATAGCTGACACTGATTCTTTGTTGGTCTCATCTGAACACATCAAGTACATGCATACAGAGCCAACATCATGTTATTATGTAATCAGACTGTAAATCAGTTATACATATATATGAATATATATATATATATATATATATATATATATATATATATATAACAACTTAATGAATTTGATTTTTTGTTTCTTTAGGGTTAGGGTTAGTAACTGATTCAGCCTCTTTCTAGATTTAGATTTATTGTTCCACAGGGAGATTTGTTTTCACAGGCCAGTACATCACAGAAACCGATAAACACAGATACACAGATATAGACACAGCAATACGCAGATATAGATAACACATATACTACATGCCCCTCCCCGTATCCCAGCTCACAACAGTGTCGGCGAGGCAGTTTGTTCAGGGCTGCTGTGGCAGAACGGACAAAACTCCTGTTGAAGTGAGCTCCTCTCCATTTTAAAGTCCTGGATGTCCAACCAGATGACAGTAATGTGAAGTGTTGATTGAGGGGGTGAGTGTGTGATGGCTCTGTTAGACTTTAGACTAGACTTAGACTCAGACTTAGACTTTATTCATCCCACAGCGGGAAAGTTTACAAGTTACAGCAGTAGTATTTTTAAAAAACAATATACATATAATAAATACAGATATAAAAAATATGGGGAACAAAAATAGATATATACACGCGAAATATAAATATGTACAGATGTGAAGATTTATGTACAGAATTATGCAGTGCTGTTAAACAGTCTTATAGCAGTCGGAATGAACGACCTGCGGTAGCGCTCCTTCTTATACCGTGGGTGTAACAGTCTGCTGCTGAAGGAGCTGCTCAGGGCCCCCACAGTCTCGTGCAGGGGGTGAGAGGTGTTGTGGGAGTTGTGTACTGGTGACGGTCTGGTGTTGATAAGGAAGGGGACAAGCAGGGGGGTGGAGTGGAGGGCAGCTTGGGGAGGTGTGGAGAGGGGGCAGGAAAGGTGGGGGAGGGAGACTGGGCAGAATCGAATCTGTTGAAGAACAGGTTTAGTTGGTTAGCCCAGTCCCTGTCTCCACTGTCCTGGTGTCTCTCCTCACCTTTTCCATGTCCAGAGATCTTCTTAAGTCCTCTCCAGACATCCCTGGTGTTATTCTGCCCCAGATGTTTCTCCAGTTTCCTCCTGTAGCTCTCCTCGCCCTTCCTTATTTGTTGCCGGAGATGTTTCTGGATGCTCCACAGCTGCTCTTTGTCCCCCGACCTAAAGGCCCTCTTCTTGTCATTCAGCAGGGCCTTAATGTCGGGGGTCACCCAGGGTTTGTTGTTGGGAAAACACTGTACCTTCTTGGAAGGTACCGTATTCTCCACACAGAAGTTGATATAGTCCGTAATGCAGTGGGTCAAACTGTCAATGTCCTCCCCATGAGAGCTGCAGAGTGCTTCCCAGTCTGTTGTTTCAAAGCAGTCCCTGAGCCTTGCACTGGCCTCCTCAGACCTCTCCACAGGTGGATGTTTATTCACCAGGGGGGTGCAGTCCGGAAGGAGATGAACGAGGTTGTGATCTGATCGGCCAAGCGGGGGGAGGGGGAGTGAGGTGTATGCATCCTTGGTGTTTGCATACAGTAGGTCCAGAGTTTTATTGTCCGTGGTGTGGCATTTCACATATTGGGTGAAGGTGGGGAGAGTAGCAGACAGGGAAGCGTGATTGAAGTCACCGGAGATGAGGAGGAGGGCTTGGGGGTGCCGAGTCTGTAGCTCAGAGACGACAGTGTGGATGAGCTCGCAGGCTGCAGCAGCATTGGCCGATGGAGGGATGTACACAGTTACAGCAATAACATGCGAGAACTCCCTCGGGAGGTAGTATGGCCGAATACCAACAGCTAGCAGCTCAATGTCTGTGGTGCAGTGCTGCTCCTTGACGCTGATGTGTCCCGGGTTGCACCATCTCTCATTTACAAACATAGCAATACCTCTCCTCCTTCTTCTTATCTCCGCGGGGATAAAATCCCGAGTGTAAACAATGGATCCGTGAATGAATGAGTTTCCCGAGGCAGATTCCAAAAGTCCAAAAAACAGCGAGAGGCAAACTACTAATGTCACCAGATGACCATCCATAGTTGCATAGTTGCTGAGGGGTCCGTGTATATAAAAATAATTTTAAAAAGTACACAAAAAACACACTTAAGAGACTAAAACAGAACGAAAGTTACGGAGCTGCTGTAACAGGCTGCCACCAGCGCAGCGCCATTTTACAGGCAAAAAAAAAATAATGTTCATGTCTGAGAAATTGGGTCTGGTAAGGGAGATGATTTTGGAGGCAGTATGTGTGTTAACATTGTTAAGAAAAGGGCGTGGGTGGGGGGTTAGTGCTCTGATCTTTTATTGATAGAAGTGATGTGTTGATCAAAACGGAGTTAATTGTGTGAGTGTGCTAACAGAAGGTCAGTGATCAGAACAAACACTTGTGTGTATGTGTATGAGTGTGTGTGTGCTCCTTTTGTGATTGCTCACTGAAGAGCTCTGATACCAAAAGCATTGTGACAGAATATATGTGTGTGTGTGTAAAAATTTAAACACAAAGTGTCATGTTTGTAAGTTAGATAAGAAGGTAATGTGTGTTGTTGTTCAAAGTCTGTGGCTCTCGTGTTGTGTAGCAGGCTGCTGTCTGGTTGTTGGTCAGTGTTGGTCAGACTAAACAAACTGATCCGCAAGGCTAGTGACATTGTGGGGGTGGAGCTGGACTCTCTGACGGTGGTGTCAGAGAGGAGGATGCTGGCTAAGCTGCGGGGCATCTTGGACAATGTTTCACATCCTCTCCATGAAGTACTGGTCGGACACAAGAGCACCTTCAGTGGGAGACTCATTCCTCCCAAATGCACAACAGAGCGACACAGGAAATCATTCCTGCCTGTGGCCATCAGACTGTTCAACTGTCAGACACTCAGGAAGAGACTGGAAATCTGTATCTACTTCACCTGTTCATATACTATCTCACTATTTATTCTTAAATGTTTAAGTGCAACACATACATACATATACATTGTTCTTGTATATATATATTTTTTACCTCATTGTTCACTTAAATACTGTAAATGTGTATATTTTTTATTTTCTATTTCTTATTTTTATATTTTGTACATACTTTTAGTTCTAAATTATGCTACTTTCTACTCTTGAATGGGAGCACCGGTACTGTACAATTTCCCCCCGGGGATCAATAAAGTATTTCTGATTCTGATTCTGATTCTGATAGAACAATGATTTTACTGCTCAATGCAAAGATTTGATTGGCTGTATGGAAACTGAAAGTTCTCTGTCTACATAGATGGAGAACTTACGGTATTCCAACACATTAATGCAAAGGTAGGAGCCGCCATCATGAAACTAAAAAATATAAAATATACGTTTCTCCCTTTGGTTTCTAATTTTTTCTCAAAGGAGAACACAGACATGTGGTTTACAGAGCAGATATGTATGTTGTATTTTTGGTCTTGTAATTGTAAGACCAAAAATGCAATTTAAAAAGGTGCAGATCACACCAATGTTACATTCAGAGGGGAAGACTACAGGAGGCATGCAGAGCAGTTTACCCTTCCAGTCATGAGAACACTTTTCTAACTGTGGACAAGACGTTTCCAGATGTTCTCCTTAAGTATTAGGTTAGTGGTTAGAGAGAGAGCAGAGTTTTGCTCACCCTTGATGAAGTTGCTGTAGGTTTTGCTCCAGATGTCACGATGCTGCGTGGTGAGGATGCCGACAGGCTCCATGTTTGTCTGTAGTGAGGAGTTGCAGATCCACTCCAGCTGAACATAGAGCTGATCCACGGTCAGCGGATTCCCATCACTGTTGTACACGTCCAACACAAAGAACTGAATCCGAGGGGACACGAATGAAAGCAAGACTGGATTACCAACTGAACAAGATTGCCTCAGATTGTCTATGTAGGAATTACTTTGTGGTAATTTGATTAATTCCAATTTGTAATTCTTCACTTGATTTCATTAAAATTCAGTTTGAGTCTCTCATTGTGTTTACATTCATTTTAGTGACCTGAAAATTCCCTGATTTTGACAGAAGCTTGAATTAAAAAATATCAAGGTAAACAGGAAACCCACTTTAATTTTTCAAATCAAGGGATTACGGACAACCTGTTTTTACTGGTAATTTATACCCTGGGATAACTGGGTTATCAAAGGATTCTACATATTTGCATAAATAAACGTGGAGAGGAAGACTATTCCTTAGGCCTGAAGAAAAGATCAGGCTTTGTGCTCTTGCATGCAAAATTAGGCTAGTGAAGGAGTTCAGACATGTCCATGAGAGCATGAGCTCGACTGGTGGGTTGGTGGCCCATCAGCAGTAATGCAGATAATGTATCGGACTTATTGTCTATTTTTAGTTTAAAAAAAAATGTTTCACTGATATTTGTGGCCATTTTATGTCTCTATGTGACAGTGGAGATATGACAGGAAACTAAGGGAAAGAGAGGGAATTGGTCTGTCATGAACTTGGGATGTTGTGGTTCAACATTGGTGGCAAAACCCCCTGGACGCCCTAAAATGGGCTCTTAAGACAGTTTGTAAGTGTAATTATTAGAAGTTTGATAAATATGGGAGCTGGTCCCAGAAGAGATCAGATACAGATGTTTGACTTGGACCAGTGATGTGAGGCTCCTCACCTGATTGTTGCATATTACAGTGACATGTTTGGGGGGTGTGGAGCTCTTGGCGTAGAACACCAATGAGTCCGTCTTCAGACCAGGAATACGGCAGGATGACAACAGCTGCTCATACTGCTTCATACACAGCGGCTTCCCTCTCATGTACTCAGCTGGTAGCGTCTCACTGCAAAACATACAAACATTAAACATCGACTCAGCCAATCCATGTAATTTACAACTTTGGCCATTGATGTCCCTGAAGTTGCTGCATTTAATCCATGTTTAGCACTACTTTGAGTCATCTGGCGCTGCCTCCATCTTTGACTCCAGTTTACCCTCCACCGAAGGCCTCCACCAGTTAGGTAATACTGATGCAGTCAGCTCACAGTTTACCATCCATCATCATCATATGATAGTGTTTAATGCACACACAATATTTCTAACAAAGTTTGAATGCATATGTATTTTTGTGCAAAATACAAATACTACAACTTCTACAAACACCTTGGAAATAAACCCAATTCAAATTCTTCAGGGAACTGATTATATATCTCTGGTTTAAGACAACAACCTATAAAATAATCACAGGGATAAGGACAACATTAACACACAAGTTAAGTACTCACTTGTCAATCATTGTCTTTACATCCAAAAAAGCTGCTAGTAATTCGGCAGCATACCTGAACATAAAAAACATGGTTATTCATTTAAATGTTTAAAAGTAACTTCCATGAAGAGTAATTCATATAAATGGTTTTTTTTAAACTTTTGAATAGAACATGATTATCAGACAATTTTATCAAAATAGATGAAAACTGTTCAAAACTTTCATCCACATCAGAGGAAAAAAAAATCAGAACATTTATAGAATAATATTCTGGGTTAAAGTTAAAGGTGCGTGTGTGGGTGTTTACCTTATATGTTCCTGTTTATCTCTGAAGTCCATTTGGGGAAAGAGTGCCCCAATGTTTGAATGAATCACCAAAGGCTTCCGTTGATCAAAATATATGTTCCTCACATAAAAGTCTGTTAACTACAAACAGTTACAAACAATAAGTGACACACAGATACAGACATACACAGACAGATAAAGTTCATTAAAAGGACAGAAGTGACTTTGTAAATAAGTTGTTTCGGGGTGATTTCAGTTCTTGTAAAATTATTCTGGACATTGTCTTCTTCTAAATGAAGGGTGAAATTGTACAAATGCCTGAATGAAAGTCAGCCACCAAATGAAGTGAAATTTGATTTAATCTTAATTTACATGAAGCAAAGCAGTAACATCCTCCCTCTTTCATTTGTTTTACATCCCATTCAGGGTATAAAACACTTGCATGTGTAGGACCCTGAAAGTGGGTATTCTCCAATGATGAAATTATTCAAATTAATTGTCCCCTCCTCTCCTGCCCTGTGGAATCAGCTCCCAGTTTGGGTCCGGGAGGCAGACACACTCTCTACTTTCAAGAGTAGGCTTAAAACTTTGCTTTTTGATAACGCTTATAGTTAGGGCTGGCTCAGGCCTGCCTGGACCTGAACTGGTCCCCCCTCCTCCTGTTTATGGACGCAAAAACAACTAAAAGTAAAAATTAAAACTACAGCTGGGTCTCTCTTCTTAGATTTTACATCTGCATTCAACACACTTCAGCCAGAGCTCTTACTGGCAAAGACAATTTAAATGGAGGTTAATCGTCATCTGATTCAGTGGTACTCTTCATTTTTTACAAATAAAGTACAGATAGTTAAAGTTAATCTGACATATTGACATTGTCACTAACTCAAGCCATTTCCTGCACTACCTGCAGGAATATAGGTCACAGCGCTTCCCATTCGCAGCCTCATTATCAGCCTCTCCCTCCTAGCCTGCGACTGATCATTGATTTCCAGGATTCTGCAAAATAAAGTCAGGGTTCCTTCTGTTGTACATCTGCTGGATGATTTCCTCTTTATTGAGGATTGATTGGGGTTCCTTGGTATCACACCAGACTCCATGGAATCCAGTCGTTGTGGTGTGCACGCTCCTCATTTTCCATATAGTTTTCATATAGTCACTTATTTTCTTTTCACTTCTCTTTTTCATGTGGCATTTAACTGATGTCGAAATAAGTGTTGCCAAGTCAAAATCATTACATTATCATTTAGTAAGAATGATTTCTTTCCAATCTTAGATCTTATAGAAATGTAAACTGTCTATGAGCCTTCCTTCACTGGCAGAATGTGTATAACGGTCAGTCCCAGGAGCTGAGTGCATAATGAGCTGCTGATTTAGTAAAACTAAGTAAATGCAGAATGTATGAGGAGGTCACTCCCAGCAACACATTTGCACCATTGTCTCAGTAAATGTGTTTACAGCTGTTGGTGTAGTTGTTGAGCTCACCCAGTTTTCAGTGTTGCGTGCTTTCCTCTCCATGCCTCTCTGCAGTCTCTCTCCGACCCCTCCTGCTTTCTGAAACTCTTCCACCAGCTCTTTTGCACGCTTCAGCTCGTCCACCTCCAAGAGGGGCTCCAGAAAGCTGAGGTAGAGCTCACAGGTCTGCTGCAGACAGGGGACAGGCAGACTAGGCAATCCCTTCTGCTGAGTCATGTTTCTACCAGCAACCAGAGTCGCTGATACAGGTTTCACCAAGTGACAGGGCATCACCATCCCCAGCTTTACCTGACAGATACAAGAATGTATTAAAATACATGTAGTTTTATTTGTATCAACATGATGTTATGTAGGTACTGTAATTTCAGTAAGCTACATTATGGATATTGTAAATAGATAGAATTAACTGAAGTTATTTTACTTACCAGAGCTCTGCTGCAAAGTGTCAACATTGTGCTTTAAGAGAAACTCCCACAGACTGAGGCCAGACACTATCTACCTGTTTAATGCGCTTTAGGGATACAGATCCTTAATGTCTGGAAAAGAAAAGTTTCTGGTATATGAGAGGAGTCAGTAATCAGCTCTGTGGCCAGCACTCTGAGACTATCTGACAACAACTGAAAATAAATAAGTGAAGGCTTGTTTGTACTGAACAGAAATGATGTCACAAACTGTTTCCCTAAAGTCAATTTGTCTTTACTGACTTTTGTTGAATTGGTTGTTTGACAAACATTTTCTTTACTTACCGTGTACAAACAGACTAACCTGTCTCTGCAGAGGTGTCCTAACATAGGGTTTTGTACTTCAACAAAAATGAATGTCTTTTGTTGAAATGTGTAGAAATATAAATGATCAGCAAACAGGGTTAGCAAACTTATTCGTCAGCAACATAATTCATATTTTTTTTGGATGTTTTGTAAAGTTATTCTTTCACATAAAAATCTTCGACCTGTTAAGTTCTCTATTCGTCATATGCACAACAATTACAGTGAAGTAGTTGTAGGCAATGACAGTGACATTGTTGTCAGGGTCCTCCAGCAAAGCTTGTACAAAAATGTACACAAGAAAATCATACAAGTAATGTAAATTCGAATTATTAATTTAACTAATATTGTCATTCACATTCTATGTTTGTTCATTTCATTACTTAACTTTGTCGTTTATAATTGTAATTGTGGTTTGGCTAGAAATGTGAAATGCCATGCCAATAAATTCTTGAATTAAATTGAAAATTGAATTGATATCCTCAATGAGAGAGTGTTCAGTAGCAGTGTTTGATCTCCAGTTAACATTATGTTTGACTGTGTCTATATGTCCTCTACCTGTTCTTTCAGATAAGGAGATGCACAAGTGGCCCCAAGGCTTTTGGAGCACTGAGCAGGATATGTTCTTGTTTTTCCCCTCCCCCGTACTGAATAAAAAACTAACTGATAGATACTGAAATATGGTGTACTGAGTGTGTATTGTTTGTGGCCCAAAAGAAGACCTGGTAAATGGTCTTACATTTAAGAAAGAAAAAATTATTTAAGAAAAATATTAAGTATTGATGAGAACACAAACCACTTGTTCTTTAAGTTAATGTGAGGGATTAGGAGGTTTTACCGAAATTGCACCCCGGTGCAGTTCGTATTTCTTTAATAACTTTTGAACGCAAGGTCGTAGAGACTTGAAACCAAGACTTTTGAATAAACACATTAGGTCAAGCTTTCCAACGGTAGCACCCCCGAGTCTGTACGAGCTTCCGTTGCGGAGATGCGTCACTTCCTTTGGTAGCAAAAGTGTGTATCTCAGCAACGGAAGGTCGTAGAGAGCTGGGGACACTTCCTACGTGTTCAGTGTGGTGTAATTATGGCAGGTGGAGCATGGTTTGAAGTGTGTAGGACATTCGGTTGGGGAGATATGAGCCAAAGTGTGATTTGGTATTGATATGAATGGGCAAGTGTTTTTGTGTGATAACTTTTGAAGGGAAGGTGCTAGAGACTTGCAACACTCATTCGTCTGGCATATATCGACTATTGCCGTTCCAACGGTACCAGGCACGAGTCTGTAGGACGTTCCTGTCCGGAGATACAAGTTTTCCAAATTCCCCATCCGGAATGAATGGAGTGAATTTCCAGCGAAAATTGTGTGGAGGGAGGTGAAAAATGCCTAACTAAATGGTGTTCCCAGAAAGTGGTTAGGAGCACGTTTCAGGCAATTTGGAATGGATTTGATGTGACTTGATTCTTGAGCATTTTGGTGGCTTGCTAGTTGACGACGCACTAGCCTGGCCCCTTTCCCTGACCTTAACCAGTGTGAGATGTGTTGCCTAAGCCCAACCTTGAGGGTTAGGACGTGGGTTAGGACCCCACCCCCTATTGGGGGCAGGTGGTGCTCGGGCCCTCCCCCAGTTGGCTCCCCAGTGTTGTGGCACCGTAGGTTGGCCACGGCGTTTGCCGTAGCGAACCTCGGTCCACTCATTCCCCCATCCACCCATGATGGCAGTGGTGAAGGGGTTAATGAAATGTTTTTTTATAAGTATTAAATGAAATAAAATGAAATAAAACTTGTTTTTGAATGTAAATAACTTATTTAGTCTTGAAAAAACAAAAAAAAATCAAAAATCTAAATCAAAAAATCAAAAAATCAAAAAAAATCAAAAAAATATATGTATCAAATGTATAAAATCAAATTAGTGTGCCCGTCTGGCGACGTTTCGACCTAATGTAGGTCTTCTTCAGGCCAAAGCACACTAAAACTCAATAAAATGTGAACCAGCGGCTGTAATGCAGTCTAGGTGTTGCTTGTCCGTGTTCGAGGCGAGAGTGAAAGACTTTCCCCTGCTCCTCTATTTATAACCTCTGTTTCAAGTTCCCCTTTTGCCTTTGATGCCAAACTAAGTTTCGTTTTCCCCTTCAGTTAACCCCTTGTATTCCAGTTGTTTTTTAATTCCCTATCTATTTAATACTGTTTTTAATTGTACATCCCTCCTAATAATAAATTATGTTCCCAATTTGTGTCCAAAGTTTGTATTTAATTATGAAATAAATTATGAATTTTTGTTAACCCTTTGTATGCCGATTGTTATATCATTCCCTATCTTTTAGTACTATATTTAGTTTTGCATCCCACCCAATAATAAATTATGTTCCCATTTTGTGTCCTACATTGTATTAAATTATCCAAATATTTTTAACCCTTTATCTACTGATTGTTTTACAATTCCCTATCTACTGATTGTTTTACAATTCCCTATCTGTCAATATTGTTTTTAGCTTTCAACCCATATTGGTGCTACCTATAAAATATGTTTTTATGAATTACCCTATGTATTAACCCCTTAATTAAATTCTAATCAATTTCTTTAACCCTTTGTTTCCCGCCACTAATTAATTAATTAAAGCCCTATGTATTCAATATTTTTTAGTCTTTCACCTCTTCCGTTAGTGTGGAATTTAGGTTGGGATAAGGGGAATAGGGGTAAAAACCACGATGACTGATTTGAGGATGACTTATTCTTGAATAACTTGTGATAGGAAGGTCGTAGACACTTGAAACCAAGATACGTCCCCCCTATATCGACTACGGCCGTTCCAACGGTAGCACCCCCGACTCTCTTCCGGTGCGGAGCTACGTCATTTTTTCACCGGAAATTGTGTGTATCTCGGGAACGGTTGGTCGTAGAGAGGTGGGGACACTTCCTACGTGTTCAGCGTGGTGGAATTATGGCAGACGAATGCTGGTTCTGAGACTGTACGAGGTTCGGTTCGGGAGATATGGGCGAAATATGAATTTCGTATTGATATGAATGGGCGAGTGTTTTTGTTGAATAACTTTTGACAGGTAAGTGCTAGAGACTTGGAACCATGATTCGTCTGCCATAATTCGGGTACGAGCTTTCCAACGGTACCAACCACGAGCCTGTACGAGTTCCGTTGCGGAGATACGAGTTTCACGAATTCCCCATCCGCAATGAATGGGGTGATTTTCAAGCGAAAAATCTCGAAAGTGTGGAGGGAGGTGAAAAATGCCTAACAAAATCGTCTTCCCAGAAAGTGGTTAGGAGCACGTTTCGGACAATTTGGAGTCGATTTGATTTCACTTGACTTTTGACCATTTTGGTGGATTGGCAGGTGACCAGCACCTGCCTGGTCACATCACTGAGCTTGCCTACTGATGTGATGGTCAGGGGAAGGATACAGTACAGGTCAAGTGTAGAGGTAAGTGTAAGTATTTGAAAGTGTCTAGGTAAGTACGAGCAGTTGACAGGTTTCAGTCAAGTATAACTGTTTCACAGGTTCCAGGTAAGTATAACTGTTTCACAGGTTCCAGGTAAGTATAAGTCTTTTACAGGTTCCAGGTAAGTATGAGCAGTTCACAGGTTCCAGATAAGTATAAGTCTTTTACAGGTTCCAGGTAAGTATGAGCAGTTCACAGGTTTACAGGGTAGAGGTAAGTATAAGTATTTGACAGGGTAGAGGTAAGTATAAGTATAAGTATTGTACAGGTAAGTTGTGGACTCTTTGGTCTGGCCTCAGAGAGTCTGAGGCACGCAAGCCCCCACGCCACGTCAAGGCAGAGTCCATGTGGGGGTAAATTTTTTTTTTTTTTTTTTTTTTTTTGTTTCAAACTACTATACTACTACAATATCATACTATGTACACAAACAGTGAAGAACAATCAGTCAGTAACATTGTAACTGTAATACTACTGTACTACCATACTAATAAAACACATAGTTATGAACAAACACTCAGTAATAACAATGTAGCTTCCAGCTTTCGTCTGGGATACATCAATGTGAAGTATAAATAATATGTTTGAAAAAGAAAAGCCATCCCGCTTGTAGGTGGGGAATAATCATAATGGTTGAAATAAAAGTGTAAAATAAAAGAAAACAAAACAAATGTAGTCTACTTGTTTTTCTTCCTAAGTGTCTTGTTTCTCTTCACTTGGAATGCGGTATGGGTTCTCGCTGGAACCTTATGCTCCCTGCAGCTGGAAAGGTACAATTGGTAGGCCTGTTCCAGCTTTATGTGAGGGTCCAGGCTGATGAAGGACTGCTCCAAGTCTGTCCAGCGCTTGGAGGTGTTAGCTGGAAGGCACATGGCAGCAGACTCCACCATGGGCCTGATGTCATCCAGGTCGTCAATCGCCTGGACATCCTCATCAGGCTGGTCCATGTCCTCCTGTGGTGTGGGAGGTGCAACAGGCTTTTTAAAGGCTGGACCAGGTGGGTGGGCACGGACAGGGATGCTCTCATGGATCTTCCAGATAAGCACGTTGTAGACTCGGGGGAGGTTAAATCTCGACAGGATCTGCATTTTTTGTAGATGTGACTGAGATATCTCATTGCTCATGTGAGTTAGCAGATCCCGGAGGTGGTTATAATCCACGTAGTCCCCATTCATCACCAACCCCACACAGCTGACGAAGGTCACCACCTGAAGGAGGATGTTTCCCTTCAGTGCCGGTGGGAGACGAGAGAGGACTTTTTCTATCCAGGGCATCCCATGGTCCCTGTACCTCTCCAGGGTCCTGGAGTAGGCAAGTGAGCGCTTCTCTATCTCCGAGCAGACCTGCAGGGTCATGGCTGCCACGTTGGAGAGTGGAGAAGGCTGTTGGTCCCCTAGGTGGAGGTGGACATAATCTCTCCCATTCCACCACATTTTCCTGTTGCCCCTGATGTCCCTGAACTTGAGTGCCGGGAAGAAAGAGAATTTTTCTTCCACAAAGGCCTTAAGTAAACAATCCTCCACATCTTGACCTGCTCTTGTCACAATGACGCGAGCCCGTCCAAATGTGTACGGTGGAGAAAAGCTGTCCTTTGTGGCAAGATCTTTACAAAAGGGTTCCAGAGGCAACGCACCAATCAGTCTACCTGGTGGTGAGTCACCACATAGAGCTGAAAGGGGGAGCTGTGTGTTCCTTTTGTAAAGATCACAGAGCAGCACTCGGATGAGTGCTGCTCCGGTCACCGATGGGGCTGATTCCAGGGCCTGGCACAGGGGGAAAAGGCGCTCTATGCGCAACTTCTGGAAGGCATCCCGCGTCCAGTGATGGAGTGGGGGATTTGTCTCCTCAGAAGTGGCATTGGTGTGTGGTGCCAGGCCCAGGAATCCCCTGTGGTTGGTCAAGCTTTTCTCGCTGACCGTGTTCGTCCCCAGGCTTGCACTCAGTGGAAAGTCAAGGGGTGACAGAGGCCGGCCAAAGAAGAGCTCTTCCAGTGCCAACTCGCACTGGAAGGTCTTCCATGTGGCATCGAACCTCGCCACCCCTTGACTGGCGTAGTACTCCTGTCTGAGCGTGTCAGTCAGGTAGCCTATCACCTTCTTGAGCACCATCACCACACCCTCACCCGAAGTCGTGTCCTTGAAAGGAATGAGGACTGGGTGTTCTGCAATGAGGTACTGCAGTGATTTCAGGTTGTAGTGGTTTGAAGGGTCAAATGACATTGGGATGTCACCTTCAAACCTCACAACCTGCTCAATGCGGCACCCCAGTTGTGTGACAAGTCGACTGTTGAGGTCAGTCATGTGGTGGATGTAGTTGATGGCTCTAGTAAGGAGGGCAGATTGAAAGTTGTGGTGGGACAACCCACATGTCACAATTGCACCATTTACGGGGTGCTTAAATGGCATGTCAACATGTGCATGTGGGGAGTCCACATACAGCTGAAGGAATGTCAATTTGCCCTCCTTACCAAGTACCCCCAACAACTCCTCACTGACATCCAGCCCAGTGTTGTCAAGGTTGGTCTGGAAATTGCTGGCCTCGTGCATCCCCAATGTAGAAAAGAGTGTGCCTTTGAGGCCCACAATTTCCTGCAAACCAAACCTTGAAAACAGGACATGGATGTCAGGGTCCCTGGCCACAATCTTGCACGCCATGTGCACCGAAAGTGACCTGACAGACGACGGGTCAGCCAGGTCAGAAAGCTCAAATGTCTCAGGGTCCTTTTGACCAAACTGGTTAAGATAGGCCTTCACCTGCATAAAATAGCAGGTGTTGGCCTTCTCAACAGCCTGGTCAATGAGGCTGAGAACGAACATTGAGTCTTGCCTCAAGACATGGTAGTTCTTCGTGTCGTGAGACACCTGTTTTTGAACAGTTGGCCTACTCATGTCTTTTGGCGGGAGGCTTTTCAGTAGCTGCCTGAAGTTGTCTGTCACTTCATTCAGCAACTCTGTTGCCATGGGGGTGTACAAGTCCCTTCTGAAGAGTCTTGTGTCGGGCGTTAGGGGGTTGGATGGGACCACTGTCAACACCAGATAGTAGCCACCATCCACATAAACCAAGGTGTGCCCGACACAGTTCTTCAGGGCACGGATGCCATCGGGACTGTATTTTGTCAAATCCTCATGTTTTTTGAGGATTTGGTATTGTGGCTTTAGCAAGGGGGCCCTGAAGCGGGGGAGGAAGATGTGGTGTATGCCACCCAGGAGTCCTTGCAGTTTGTCTAACTCAACGACTACTCCATCCACATCAAACTTGTAAATCAAGAAATGATGTGGATAGGAGATTGTCGCTGAGTGCAGTCCCATATACATGTCTGCCTGCAAGAACTCCTGGATGGTGTCAAACTTTTCAAAGGCATCGAGAACAGTGGTCGTGTTCTCAATGCCGACATCGAAAAGTTCATCCTGGACTTCCATTTTTTGGGGGGGTTTCAGGTACTAGGTTACCCACAGGTAAGTAGTAATTGAAAATGGGGTGTTGGGTTAGGACACAGCAAGTGTAGTAGGGCGAAAGAGGGCTTAGAGAGGAGCAGCACGCAAAAAACGGCTTGTCTCTAGGAGGTTTAGAGGTGAAATGACAGCAAAAACAAGTTTGTGCAATTAAAAAACATGCAAGTGTAACAACATTATACAATTGAACACTGTTTCCTTAAAGAAAAATAACCTTTTCCATTGAATAACTTTTTACAGGAATGTCGTAGAAACTTGAAACCAAGATGGGCCCCCACTATATCAGGTGCGGGCTTTCCAATGGTACCATCCCCATATTTTTACGAGCTTCCGGTGCTGAGATACGTCATTTCCTGTATTTGAAATGTGTGTATCTCAGTAACGTAAGGTCGTAAAAATATGGGAACAACACTGGCGTGTTCAGCATGGTCGAATTATAATAGACGGATCATGGTTTCGTGTCTCTACGATGTTCGGTTCGGGAGATATCGGCGGAATTCGGTTTTTCCAATACAAACGAATGGATGGTAGGTATTTGTTGAATAACTTTTGACAGGTAAGTGCTAGAGACTTGGAACCATGATTCGTCTGCCATAATTCGGGTACGAGCTTTCCAACGGTACCAACCACGAGCCTGTACGAGTTTCCGTTGCGGAGATACGAGTTTCACGAATTCCCCATCCGCAATGAATGGGGTGATTTTCAAGCGAAAAATCTGTGAGTGTGGAGGGAGGTGAAAAATGTCTAACAAAATTGTCTTCCCAGAAAGTTGTTAGGAGCACGTTTCGGACAATTTGGAGTCGATTTGATTTCACTTGACTTTTGACCATTTTGGTGGATTGGCAGGTGACCAGCACCTGCCTGGCCACATCACTGAGCTTGCCTACTGATGTGATGGTCAGGGGAAGGATACAGTACAGGTCAAGTGTAGAGGTAAGTGTAAGTATTTGAAAGTGTCTAGGTAAGTACGAGCAGTTGACAGGTTTCAGTCAAGTATAACTGTTTCACAGGTTCCAGGTAAGTATAACTGTTTCACAGGTTCCAGGTAAGTATAACTGTTTCACAGGTTCCAGGTAAGTATAAGTGTTTCACAGGTTACAGGTAAGTATAACTGTTTCACAGGTTCCAGGTAAGTATAAGTGTTTCACAGGTTACAGGTAAGTATGAGGATTTTACAGGTTGCAGGTAAGTATGAGCAGTTCACATGTTTCAGGTAATTATGAGCAGTTCACAGGTGTCAGGTAAGTATGTGTAGTTCACTTGTTTCAGGTAAGTATGTGTAGTTCACTTGTTTCAGGTAAGTATGAGCAGTTCACAGGTTTCAGGTAAGTATGAGCACTTCACAGGTGTCAGGTAAGTATGTGTACTTCACTTGTTTCAGGTAAGTATGTGTAGTTCACTTGTTTCAGGTAAGTATGAGCAGTTTATAGTTTTACAGGGTAGAGGTAAGTATACGTATTACACAGGCTAGAGGTAAGTATGTGTTGTTCACTTGTTTCAGGTAAGTATGTGTAGTTTACTTGTTTCAGGGTAGTATGAGCAGTTGACAGGTTTCAGGTAAGTATGAGCAGTTTATAGTTTTACAGGGTAGAGGTAAGTATAAGTATCACACAGGGTAGAGGTAAGTATAAGTAATGTGTAGGTAATTTTTGGACTTTTTGGTCTGGCCTCAGTGACACTAAGGCACATAAGCCCCCACGCCACGTCAAGGCATAGTCCATGTGAGGGGTATTTTTTTTAAATTTTTTATGTATTTTTTATTTTTATTTTTTTTTGTATTTTTATTTTTTTTTTGCTTTAATGAAAATGAAATATGCTGCCTCGTCTTCTGGAGGTGAAATGTCTCAAAAAGTTCATATAAAAACAACCCACAAAGAACAAGAAACTACAACAGTAACGGTAAGCTTTAAATAAAGTTTATTGAACCAAAAAAACTCCCTCCTTCTAATTGTCCTCGTCTGAGACGATTGCGTCATCGGAAGAGAAGTCGTCCTCTTCCTGAATAGTGTGGAGGGTGGGAACAAACGTCTCCCATTTTTTCCAGCGTGTCACATCACTCCTACGTTGATTCTTCTCATTTCTTTTTTTCTTTTTCTTTCTCCTGTTTCTCCTCTGCAGAGCACTGACGACATCTTCATATGAAGGCGGTGGAAGAAGTGGAGGAAGTGGAGGACGTGGAGGAGCTACGACAGGCCTTCGTGGTGTCTGCGTAGCCATGATTGCAACAGAAAGTAAACAGTACGGAAAAAAAGGTGAGTTTAGGCGGTAAAAACAGGATCATGAGTGTGTAGTGAAATTTGACACTGCATATATCGACTATTGCCGTTACAATGTTAGCAACAACGAGTTTGTATGGTCTTCCGTAGCGAAGCTACGTCATTGTTTGATCTGAAAGTGTGTGTATCTCAGCAAGGGAAGGTCGTAGAGAGCTGGGGACACTTGCTACGTGTTCAGCGTGGTGGAATTATCGTAGACGGAAGCTGTTTGCAAGTGTCTACGACGTTCGGTTCGGGAGATATCGGGTATGGACAAAAGGACTGGACAAACGGCTGGAAAATGTGTGTTTCTTGAATAACTTTTGAAGGGAAGGTGCTAGAGACTTGGAACCATGATTCGTCTAGCATATATCGGGTACGGGCTTTCCAACGGTACCAGGCACGAGCCTGTACGATTTTCCGTTGCGGAGATACGAGTTTCACGAATTCCCCATCCGCAATGAATGGGGTGATTTTCAAGCTAAAAATCTACAAGTGTGGAGTGAGGTGAAAAATGCCTAACAAAATCTTCTTCCCAGAAAGTTGTTAGGAGCACGTTTCAGGCAATTTGGAGTAGATTTGATGTCACTTGACTTTTGAACATTTTGGTGGATTGTCAGGTGAGCAGCACCTGTATTGTATAGTTAATTAGGGGAGTCTTTGTTCTGGTATCAGAGATTCTGAGGCACACAAGCCCCCACGCCACGTCAAGGCAGAGTCCATGTGGAGGGTTTTGTTTTTATTTTATTTATTTTTGTTAAAGGGTTAAACTACTATACTAATAACACACACATTTTGGAACAAACAAAGAAACAAACAGTCATTAAGAACATAATAAAAACAATGGGGAACACTGACAACGCCCCTGAAGGAGTGGGGTTAGGGGGCTACACAAAACTATGAAGTGTGTTGACAAGACTCAGAGAGGTGTGTTTTGTAACTAAGTAGATCCCCTGTGTGTGTGTGTGAACAAATGTCATCATCATTTGTCTGTAGTCCTCAGGGGAAAAACTGTTGCTAGAGACTTGGAAGCATGGTTCGTCTAGCATATATCGGGCACGGGCTTTCCAACAGTACTAACCCCGACTCTCTATGACTTTCTGTTGCAGAGATACGTGAGATTCTTTGGTAGACAATAGCCGTAGCTCAGGAAGGGAGACATGGGACTACGACTGGCGTGTTCACCATAGTCCATGTAGTGGAGATGGCAACCACCCCCGAAATTGTTGGACCTTCCTATCAGGACTAATAACATGAGGTAAGTTGTAAAGTTGTTAAGATGTTATATTATAAATTCATAGGGTTAATGTATTAAAGTAGGAACAAGTTCGTATGTTTGTATGGAAGTGCATTTTTGGAAGTGGCCACAGGATGGCAGTCACGCTCCATGCTTTCCACTTCCACACTTCAATACAGTGAAGTGTAAACTATCATGTTTTGCCTAATTGAAGGTATCAAGTCATATTTTCCTATTTTTGATGCTGTAATACGCTGAGATCATACATCATAAGTGTATACAAACCATTGTCACCCAAAAGATCAAACGGGGGATTTGTTTTCCACTGTTTTTGCAATGTATTGATCAAAATCTCTTGTTTATCAGGGAACAAGCAAAAGCCCACGGTTCCCCTCTGAGCGACCCACCTGCTGAGAAGCATATTCTGGTAATTGGCAGCCACACAGTCAGAAATTGAACTTAGCCACACCAGCGACCATAGTGAAATGTACTCCTTTCTTTTGCTTCGCAGTGTTGCAGGTTCCTGTGAATCGTGGTCCTGCTATGTCTGGCTGCTGCTTCCGCCGTAGGCCTGCTTGACTCTCATCACTACAGTTATTATGTCCACTCTTTCTTCTGTCACTATTACAGCTGTTATTGTTATTGTTAATGTCAGCCATTATTACATATGTAACGACTATTGTCAGTTATATTTCCAGTATCATTATGATCATAATTGTGGACTCTTTGGTCTGGTCTCAGAGATTCTGAGACACACAAGCCCCCACGCCACGTCAAGGCAGAGTCCATGTGGAGGTTTTTTTTTTTTTTAGTTTTTGTTGTTAAAGGGTTAAACTACTATACTAATAACAAACAAAGAAACAAACAGTCATTAAGAACATAATAAAAACAATGGGGAACACTGACAACGCCCATGAAGGAGTGGGGTTAGGGGGCTATACTAAAAACTATACTAAGAACACACACATTTTTGAACAAACAGTCAGTAAGAACATAAATAAAAACTATGGGGAAAAATGAAAACGCCCATGAAGGGTTAGGGGAAGGCTCCGAAAAAAAATATCATAATTTTTTTTGTGGTGAGGGGAAACACTGATGAAGGAGTGCGTCAGCTGACAATGACAATAACAAATATTGTTTAATAGGCCGTCATGATGAGTGACTTGCTTCTCTGCCAAAGGAAGGTGGACAGCACAGGGGTTGTAATTTCGTGCCCCCCTGTAGGTGGAAAGGCACGTGGTGGGAGCCTGGTCCAGCAGATTCACAGGGTAAACACTGTGGAAGGAGTGGGGTAGGCTTTAAAAGCAAATATCATCATCTGTCTCTGGTCCTGGTAAATAACGAAGGAGGAGGGGTTGAGGCTCTGAAAAAAAATATCGTCATCGTCGTCGACTGGTTCATCTAAATGTGAGGGGAAACACTGATGAAAGGGTCAGTCACATGATAGGATAAAATATTGTCTACTATGCCGTCATCTCTAGTGACTTGCTTCTCTTCATGAGGAATGTGTAAATTATACTTACGGGAGTCTTGTGCTGTCTGAAGCTGCTGGTTCCGCCACTCTGTTTGTCTGGGCTCACCAGCTCCAGACATGAATGACTTTATTTAACATGTCGTATCGCTCACGGCCACTTGGGGGCAGCAGAGTAACATGAATAGCAGATGTGTGTTAGGGAAAAATGGAACAAAAATGTGTCAGTATATAAATAATAAAATAATTATTCTATCAGATCAGAATTAGAATCAGAATTATAAATAATACATTGATCCCCGGGGACTACCACAATTGTTTCATAAAAACAGTCCCTAGTAACTCTGCTTTCTCTCAGGCATTGCGTCCGTCTGCTCTCTCTCTCCTTTCTCCCTGTCAGCTGTCTGGCAGAGCTGCCAGGGATGGAGAGGGGCAGAGTGTTCCTGAGTGACCACTGAGCAGCATAGAGAGAGAGAGAGAAAGAGACAGGGGTGCGCTGTTTTTTACAGACAGGCGGCGCTTATTAAAATGGCTTATTATTAACAAACTACAACATTATGAAAAAATAAAACACTATAAAAGTAATAAAATAATTGTTACTCTATCAGATCAGAATCAGAATCTGAAATATTTTACTGATCCCCGGGGGGGGGGGGAATTGTACTATGACAATTATTTCAGGAAATAATCATTAAAAAAAGTCCTCACCACGGTCCGCTTTAACTCTGTGTTGGCGTCCGTCTGCTCTCTCACTCTCCTCTCCCCTCTCTCTGGCAGAACCGCCAGTGGGGGAGAGGGGCAGAGTGTTCCTGAGTGAGCACTGAGCTGTAGTAGACATAGAGAGAGAGAGAGAGAGAGATGTGGCGCTTGTAAAAATGCGTAGTCACCAAGTCACTACAACAATGTGACAAAATGTAACACTATAAAAATAATAAAATAACTGTTATTCTATCAGATCAGAATTAGAATCAGAGTCATAAAGACTTTACTGACCCGGGGGGAAATTGTACTACCATAATTGTGTCATAAGATAAGTTTTAAAAAAAGTCCTCACCGCGCTACGCTTTATCACAGCCATCTTGTCCGTCTCTGCTCTGTCACTCCTCTCCCCTCTCTGGCAGAACCGCCAGTGTGGGAGAGGAGGGGCAGAGTGTTCCTGAGTGAGCACTGAGCTGCAGTAGAGATAAAAACTCTTATTATATCAGATTAGAATCAGAATCATAAATACTTTACTGATCCCCGGGGGGAAATTGTACTACCATAATTGTGTTATAAAATAAGTTGGAAAAAAATTCCTCACCGCACTCCGCTTTATCTCAGCCATCTTGTCTGTCTGCTATCTCACTCTCCTCTCCCGTCTCTGGCAGAACCGCCAGGGTGGGAGAGGGGCAGAGTGTTCCTGAGTGAGCACTTGTAGGCATGACAGATAGAAAGAGCTAAAGAGAGAGAGAGGTGGCGCTTTTAAAAATGCGTAGTCATCAAGTACCTACAACAATGTGACAAAATGTAACACTATAAAAATAATAAAATAACTCTTATTCTATCAGATCAGAATTAGAATCAGAATCATTAATACTTTAGTGATCCCCAGGGGGAAATTGTACTACCATAATTGTGTCATAAAATAAGTTGGAAAAAAATTCCTCACCGCACTCCGCTTTATCTCAGCCATCTTGTCCGTCTCTGCTCTGTCACTCCTCTCCCCTCTCTGGCAGAACCGCCAGTGTGGGAGAGGGGCAGAGTGTTCCTGAGTGAGCACTGAGCTGCAGTAGAGATAGACAGAGAGAGAGAGAGAGTGAGGTGGCGCTTCTAAAAATGCGTAGTCATCAACTACCTACAACAATAGGAAAAAATGTAACACTATAAAAATAATAAAATAACTTTTATTCTATCAGATCAGAATTAGAATCAGAATCATAAATACTTTAGTGATCCCCAGGGGGAAATTGTACTACCATAATTGTGTCATAAGATAAGTTTCAAAAAAACTCCTCACCGCGCTCAGCTGTATCGCTGCACTCTTGTGCGTCTCTGCTCTAACTCTCCTCTCCGCTCCTGGCAGAACCGCCAGGGTGGGAGAGGGGCAGAGTGTTCCTGAGTGAGCACCTTTCGGCATTACAGACAGAGAGAAAGACAAAGAGAGAGAGAGAGAGAGAGAGAGAGGGAGGTGGCGCTTCTAAAAATGCGTATTCATCAAGTACCTACAACAATAGGAAAAAATTGAACAGTATAAAAATAATTAAATATTTATTATTCCATAAAATGAGAATCATAAATACTTTATTGATCCCCGGGGGGAAATTGTACTACCATAATTGTGTCATAAGATAAGTTGTAAAAAAAGTCGTCACCGCGCTCCGCTGTATCGCAGCCATCTTGCCCGTCTGCACTCTCCCCTGTCTGGCAGAACCGCCAGTGGGGGAGAGGGGCAGAGTGTTCCTGAGTGAGCACTGAGCTGCAGTAGAGATAGACAGAAAGAGAGAGAGAGAGTGTGGTGGCGCTTCTAAAAATGCGTAGTAATCAAGTCACTACAACAATATCAAAAAATGTAACACAAAAAAATAAATAAAATACTTCTTATTCTATGAGATCACAATCAGAAACACACATATTTTACTGATCCCCGGGGGGAAATTGTACTACGACAATTATTTCAGAAAATAACTATTAAAAAAAGTCCTCACCACGGTCCGCTTTATCGCAGCCATCTTGCCCGTCTGCTCTCTGACTCTCCTCTCCCCTCTCTGGCAGAACCGCCAGCGTGGGAGAGGGGCAGAGAGTTCCTGAGTGAGCACTGAGCTGCAGTAGAGATAGACAGATAGAGCGAGAGAGAGACAGAGAGAGAGAGCGACAGGTAGAGCGAGCGAGCGAGAGAGAGAGAGAGAGAGGTGCGCTGTAATGCAAAGAGAAGTGGCGCATCTAAAAATGCTTAGTCATCCAGTAAGTACAACAATAGCATAAAATGGAACCGTATAAAAGTAACAAAACATTTATTCTTCCATAAAATCAGAATCAGAAATACTTTATGGATCCCCGGGGGGAAATTGTACTACCACAATTGTTGAAGAAAATAAGTACTCACGGCGTCCGTGCGCTCTCTGACTCTCTGCTCTTCCCCGACTGGTAGTGGCGCCAGAGTGGGGGAGGGGCGGAGTTCTTATGAGTGAGCATTTTGTGGCAGTCTAGATAGAGAGACACAGAGAAAGAGAGAGAGAGAGAGAGAGAGGTGCGCTGTAATGCACAGAGAAGTGGCGCGTCAAAAAATGGTTACTCATCAAGTAACTACAACGATAGGAAAAAATGGAACAGTATAAAAATAACTAAATATTTATTATTCTATAAAATCAGAATCTCAAATACTTTATTGGTCCCCGGGGGAAATTGTACCACCACAATTGTTTAAGAAAATAAGTACTCACGGCTTCCGTGCGCTCTCGGACTGATCTGCTCTTTTTCCTGTCTGGTTTTGGCGCCACGGTGGGGGAGGGGCAGACTGTTCCAGAGGGAGCACTTTGTGGCAGTATAGATAGAGAGACAGAGAGAGAGAGAGAGAGAGAGAGAGAGAGAGAAAGGTGCGTGGTAATGCGCACAGAAGTGGCGCGTCTAAAAATGGTTAGTCATCCAGTAAGTACAACAATAGCATAAAATGGAACCGTATAAAAATAAAAAAACATTTATTTTTCCATAAAATCAGAATCAGAAATACTTTATGGATCCCCGGGGGGAAATTGTACTACCACAATTGTTGAAGAAAATAAGTACTCACGGCGTCCGTGCGCTCTCTGACTGTCTGCCCTTCCCCGAGTGGTAGTGGCGCCAGAGTGGGGGAGGGGCGGAGTTCTTATGAGTGACCATTTTGTGGCATTATAGATAGACAAAGAGAGAGTGAGAGAGAGAGAGAGAGCTGCGTGGTAATGCGCAGAGAAGTGGCGCCTCTAAAAATCCTTATCATCAAGTACCTACAACAATACGACAAAATGGAACCGTATAAAAATCATTAAACATTTATTATTCCATAAATTCAGAATCAGAAATACGTTATTGATCCCCGGGGAGAAATTGTAGTACCACAATTGTTTCATAAAATAAGTATAAAAAAAATCCCTCACCGCGGTCCGCTTTATCTCTCGGATTCTCTGCTCTGTCCCTTTCTGGGAGAGGCGCCAGGGCGGGGGAGGTTCGGAGTTCTTCTGAGTGAGCATTTTGTGGCAGTATAGATAGACAGAGAGAGAGAAAGAGAGAGTGTGAGAGAGAGAGCTGCGTGGTAATGCGCAGAGAAGTGGCGCGTCTAAAAATGGTTACTCATCAAGTACGTACAACAATAGGAAAAAATGGAACAGTATAAAAATCATTAAACATTTATTATTCCATAAATTCAGAATCAGAAATACTTTATTGATCCCCGGGGGGAAGTTGTACTACCACAATTGTTTCTGAAAATACGTAGTAAAAAAATTACGCACCGCGTCCGCGTGCTCTCTGACTGCTCTGCTCTTTTTTCCTGTCTGGTTTTGGCGCCAGGGTGGGGGAGGGGCATAGTGTCCCTGAGTGAGTACTGAGCAGCAGTAGACACAGAGAGACAGAGGGGTGCGCTGTTTGCACAGAGAAGCGGCGCTTTGAGGAAATGATCAGACATAGATATTGAAAATTGTAATGTCATACAAATTTAAGTGGCCAGAGGCAGGTGACATGTTTGGTCTAGAGTCAAGTGTAGTAGTTGTTTGACGATCATTGTTTGATGTTAAAAGTGAGTTTTGAAAAAGGGTTGTTAAAAATATCGTTCAAATTGAATAAAACTTGTTCATAAAAACTCTGTGATTGTGTGATTTGTGTTTCATTGTCTGTAAAAGGTAAATGGGTAATAGGTATGATGGTATTAATGAACTTGCCTACTCCTGTCACGGTCAGGGCAAGGATACAGGACAGGTCTAATGTAGACATAAGTATAATTCTATTACAGGGTATAGATAAGTATAAGTAGTGTACAGGTAATTTGTGGACTCTTTGGTCTGGTCTCAGAGATTCTGAGGCACAAAAGCCCCCACGCCACGTCAAGGCAGAGTCCATGTGAGGGTAAATTTTTTTTATTTTTTTTTATGTATTTATTTATTTATTTTTTTTAAATTTTGTTTCTAAGTAAAATGACATATGCTGCCTCATCTTCTGGAGGTGTCAGCAGTCATGTATACGAGTAAAAAAAATAAAAATAAAAACATGAAAAGAAACTACAAAATTAAAATCAAAGTTGAATAAACTTTTTTTAATACGAAAAATAATTTCTCCTAATTGTCCTTATCTAAAATGATTGTGTCGTCGGAAGACAACTCCTTGTCTTCCTTAATGGTGCGTAGGGTGGGGACAAACCTTTTCCATTTTTTCCAATGTTTCACCCCCCTCTTATATTCATTCTTCTTCTTTTTCTTCTTCTTCTTCTTTTTCTTTAGCAGGACACCGGCCACATGTTGAAATTCAGGTGGCGGAACAGGTGGAGGAAGTGGAGGAGATCCGCTAGGTAGAGGTGGTGGCTGAGTTGCCATGATTGCAAATGACACAACACAGTATGAAACATAAGGTTCCGGGGTTAAAAGACGATCATGAGTGTTTACCGCAATTGCACCCAGGTGCATTTCGTATTTGTTGATTAACTTTCCAACGGAAGGTGCTAGAGACTTGGAAGCATGATTCGTCTAACATATATCGACTATTGCCGTTCCAACGGTACCAGGCACGAGTCTGTACGAGTTTTCGTTGCGGAGATACGAGTTGCAGATATTCCCCATCCGCAATGAGTGGTGTTTTTTTGAAGCGAAAATTGACCAAGTGTGGAGTGAGGTGAAAAATGCCTAACAAAATCGTCTTCCCAGAAAGTATTTAGGAGCACGTTTCAGGCAATTTGGAGTCGATTTGATGTCACTTGACTTTTGAACATTTTGGTGGTTTGCCGGTTGACCAGCACCTGTATTGTATAGGTAATTTAGAGACTCTTTGGTCTGGTATCAGAGATTCTGAGGCACACAAGCCCCCACGCCACGTCAAGAAAGAGTCCATGTGGAGGTTTTTTATTTTATTTTATTTTTATTTATTTTTGTGAAAAGTTTAAACTACTATACTAATAACACACACAGTTTTCAACAAACAAACAGTCAGTAAGAACATAATAAAAAGATTGTGGAACAATGAAAACGCCCATGAAGGAGTGGGCTAGGCTATGAAAAAAAATATCGTCTTCATCTTCATCTTTCATTGTGCCTTGCTTCCCTTCATGAGGAAGGTGGACAGTGCAGGGGTTGTAATTTTGTGCCCTCCGTAGGTGGAAAGGCACCTTTCGGGAGCCTGGTCCAGCTTCATCACTTGGAGGGGGGGGGGTTAGGCTTTGACAACAAATATCATCGTCATCTCTCGTCTCTGGTCCAGCTCCACGACAGGGGAAACACTGAGGAAGGAGTCAGTTAGGTGAGTAAAACAAATGTTGTCGACTATGCCATTATCTGAAGTGTTTTGCTTCACTAAATGAGGAAGGTGGAAAGTGCACTTACTGGAGTGTGGAGCTGTCTGCAGCTGCTACTTCCGTCATTGTTTTTGTCTG
Organism: Enoplosus armatus; assembly: GCF_043641665.1. Classification (NCBI taxonomy): domain Eukaryota; kingdom Metazoa; phylum Chordata; class Actinopteri; order Centrarchiformes; family Enoplosidae; genus Enoplosus; species Enoplosus armatus. Next base: position 19,387 of record NC_092192.1, on the reverse strand, counting down.
GGCTCCAGTAGGTCCAGACATGAATGATTTTATTTAACATGTCGTACCGCTCGCGGCCATGTGTGTGCAGCACACAGATAGCATCATGTAGGAGGGGTGATTATTATTATTTTTTTTTTTGGCGCCTTTTCTCAACATGTCGTACCGCTGGCGTCCACGTGGGCGCAGCAGAGGAACATGATTAGCAGGTGTGTGATAAAGTGAGACTGGGCTCATGTCCTTTTTCACGAATAACTTTTGAACGCAAGGTCGTAGAGACTTGAAACCAAGACTTTTGAATAAACACATTAGGTGAAGCTTTCCAACGGTAGCACCCCCGAGTCTGTACGAGCTTCCGTTGCGGAGATACGTCACTTCCTTTGGTCATGATTTTGTGTATCTCAGCTTGGGAAGGTCGTAGAGAGCTGGGGACACTTCCTACGTGTTCAGCGTGGTGTAATTAGTGTATACGGAAGGTGGTTTGGAGAGTGTACGAGGTTCGGTTCGGGAGATATTCGCCAAAGTGTGTTTTGTGATTGATTGTGATTGGCCGAGTGGTTTTTGTTTGCTAACTTTTGAAGGGAAGGTGCTAGAGACTTGCAACCCTCATTCGTCTAGCATATATGGACTATTGCCGTTCCAACGGTAGCAGCCACGAGTCTGTAGGACGTTCCTGTCCGGAGATACAAGTGTGTGCTATTCTCCATAGAGAATGAATGGAGTGAATTTTTTATCGAAAAATGCCTAAGTGTGGAGGGAGGTGAAAAATGCCTAACTAAATGGTGTTCACAGAAAGTGGTTAGGAGCACGTTTCAGGCAATTTGGAGTGGATTTGATTTGACTGTACTTTTGAGCATTTTGGTGGATTGGTAGTTGACGACGCACTAGCCTGGCCCCTTTCCCTGACCTTAACCAGTGTGAGATGTGTTGCCTAAGCCCAACCTTGAGCTTGCCTCCCCCTGTGTTGGTTAGGGTAAGGATAGAGGAGAGGTGAGGGTTAGTGTTTGGGTTGGTGGGTTAGGACGTGGGTTAGGACCCCACCCCCTATTGGGGGCAGGTGGTGCTCGGGCCCTCCCCCAGTTGGCTCCCCAGTGTTGTGGCACCGTAGGTTGGCCACGGCGATTGCCGTAGCGAACCTCGGTCCACTCATTCCCCCATCCACCCATGATGGCAGCGGTGAAGGGGTTAATGAAATGTTTTTTTGTAATTGTTTTTATAAACCTTAAATGAAATAAAATGAAATAAAACTTGTTTTTTAACGTAAATAACTTATTTAGTTTTGAAAACACAAGAAAATAAAAAATAAAAATCAAAAAATCAAAAAATCAAAAAAAATAAATATACCGAATGTATTAAATCAAAATAGTGTGCTCGTCTGGCGACGTTTCGACCTAATGTAGGTCTTCTTCAGGCCAAAGCACACTAAAAATCAATAAAATGTAAACCAGCGGCTGTAATGCAGTCTAGGTGTTGCTTCGTCCGTGTCTGAAGCAAGAGTGACAGACTTTCCCCTGCTCCTCTATTTTTAAGCTCTGTTTCAAGTTCCCCTTTTGCCTTTGATGCCCCACTAAGTTTCGTTTTCCCCATTAACTTAACCCCTTGTATTCCAGTTGTTTTTTAATCCCCTATGTATTTAATACTGTTTTTAATTGTACATCCCTCCTAATAATAAATTATGTTCCCAATTCGTATCTGAAGTTTGTATTTAATTATGAAATTAATTATGAATTTTGATTAACCCTTTGTATGCCGATTGTTATCTAATTCCCTATCTTTTAGTCCTATATTTAGTTTTGCATCCCACCCAATAATAAATTATGTTCCCATTTTGTGTCCTACATTGTATTAAATTATCCAAATATGTTTAACCCTTTGTCTACTGATTGTTTTGTATTTTCCTATCTGTTAATACTGTTTTTAGCTTTAAACCCATAGTGGTGCTACCTAGAAAATATGTTTATATGAATTACCCTATATATTAACCCCTTAATTAAGTTCTAATCAATTTCTTTAACCCTTTGTTTCCCGCTACTAATTAATTAAATAATGAAATAATGAAAGCCCTATGTATTCAATATCATGTCTAATCTTTCACCTCTTCCGTTAGTGTGGGATTTAGGTTGGGATAAGGTTAGGTTTAGGGCTTAGGCTGGGTTAAGGCTAGGTTTAGGGCTTGGGTTGGGATTGGGTTAGGTTTAGGGCTTGGGCTGGGATTGGATTAGGGTTAGGGTTAGGGTTAGGGTTAGGGTTAGGGTTAGGGAATAGGGGTAAAAACCACGATGATATATTTGAGGATGATATATTCTTGAATAACTTGTGATAGGAAGGTCGTAGACACTCGAAACCAAGATACGTCCCCCCTATATCGACTACGGCCGTTCCAACGGTAGCACCCCCGAGTCTGTACGAGCTTCCGGTGCGGAGCTACGTCATTTTTTGGCCGGAAATTGTGTGTATCTCGGGAACGGTAGGTCGTAGAGAGCTGGGGACACTTCCTACGTGTTCAGCGTGGTGGAATTATAGCAGACGAATGCTGGTTCTGAGACTGTACGAGGTTCGGTTCGGGAGATATTCGCCAAAGTGTGTTTTGTCATTCATTGTGAATGTGGGAGTGTTTAAGTGTCCATAACTTTTGAAGGGAAGGTGCTAGAGACTTGCAACCCTCATTCGTCTAGCATATATGGACTATTGCCGTTCCAACGGTAGCAGCCACGAGTCTGTAGGACGTTCCTGTCCGGAGATACAAGTGTGTGACATTCTCCATAGAGAATGAATGGAGTGAATTTTTATCGAAAAATGCCTAAGTGTGGAGGGAGGTGAAAAATGCCTAACTAAATGGTGTTCCCAGAAAGTGGTTAGGAGCACGTTTCAGGCAATTTGGAGTGGATTTGATTTGACTGTACTTTTGAGCATTTTGGTGGATTGGTAGGTGACGACGCACTAGCCTGGCCCCTTTCCCTGACCTTAACCAGTGTGAGATGTGTTGCCTAAGCCCAACCTTGAGCTTGCCTCCCCCTGTGTTGGTTAGGGTAAGGATAGAGGAGAGGTGAGGGTTAGTGTTTGGGTTGGTGTTTGGGTTGGTGGTTGGGTTAGTAGGGTTAGGGTTAGGGTTAGGGTTAGGGTTAGGGGTTAGGGTTAGGGTTAGGATTAGGGGGTTTTACCCAAAGTGAGCCTGGGCTCACTTACTTTTTGGTGAATAACTTTTGAACGGAAGGTCGTAGAGACTTGAAACCAAGGTCTTTGAATTGAAATAGTGGGCCGGCCTTTCCAACGGTAGCACCCCCGAGTCTGTACGAGCTTCCGTTGCGGAGATACGTCACTTCCTTTGGTCATGATTTTGTGTATCTCAGCTTGGGAAGGTCGTAGAGAGCTGGGGACACTTCCTACGTGTTCAGCGTGGTGTAATTAGTGTATACGGAAGGTGGTTTGGAGAGTGTACGAGGATTAGGGGGTTTTACCCAAAGTGAGCCTGGGCTCACTTACTTTTTGGTGAATAACTTTTGAACGGAAGGTCGTAGAGACTTGAAACCAAGGTCTTTGAATTGAAATAGTGGGCCGGCCTTTCCAACGGTAGCACCCCCGAGTCTGTACGAGCTTCCGTTGCGGAGATACGTCACTTCCTTTGGTCATGATTTTGTGTATCTCAGCTTGGGAAGGTCGTAGAGAGCTGGGGACACTTCCTACGTGTTCAGCGTGGTGTAATTAGTGTATACGGAAGGTGGTTTGGAGAGTGTACGAGGTTCGGTTCGGGAGATATTGGCCAAAGTGTGTTTTGTGATTGATTGTGATTGGCCGAGTGGTTTTTGTTGAATAACTTTTGAAGGGAAGGTGCTAGAGACTTGCAACCCTCATTCGTCTAGCATATATGGACTATTGCCGTTCCAACGGTAGCAGCCACGAGTCTGTAGGACGTTCCTGTCCGGAGATACAAGTGTGTGATATTTCCCATCCGGAATGAATGGGGTGATTTTGAAGCGAAAAATGCCTAAGTGTGGAGGGAGGTGAAAAATGCCTAACTAAATGGTGTTCCCAGAAAGTGGTTAGGAGCACGTTTCAGGCAATTTGGAGTGGATTTGATTTGACTGTACTTTTGAGCATTTTGGTGGATTGGTAGGTGACGACGCACTAGCCTGGGGTTAGGGTTAGGGTTAGGGTTAGGGTTAGGGGTTAGGGTTGGGTTAGGGTTAGGGTTAGGGTTAGGGTTAGGGTTAGGGTTAGGGGGTTAGGGTTAGGGTTAGGGTTAGGGGTTAGGATTAGGGGGTTTTACCCAAAGTGAGCCTGGGCTCACTTACTTTTTGGTGAATAACTTTTGAACGGAAGGTCGTAGAGACTTGAAACCAAGGTCCTTGAATTGAAATAGTGGGCCGGCCTTTCCAACGGTAGCACCCCCGAGTGTGTACGAGCTTCCGTTGCGGAGATACGTCACTTCCTTTGGTCATGATTTTGTGTATCTCAGCTTGGGAAGGTCGTAGAGAGCTGGGGACACTTCCTACGTGTTCAGCGTGGTGTAATTAGTGTATACGGAAGGTGGTTTGGAGAGTGTACGAGGTTCGGTTCGGGAGATATTGGCCAAAGTGTGTTTTGTGATTGATTGTGATTGGCCGAGTGGTTTTTGTTGAATAACTTTTGAAGGGAAGGTGCTAGAGACTTGCAACCCTCATTCGTCTAGCATATATGGACTATTGCCGTTCCAACGGTAGCAGCCACGAGTCTGTAGGACGTTCCTGTCCGGAGATACAAGTGTGTGCTATTCTCCATAGAGAATGAATGGAGTGAAAGTCAAGCGAAAATTGTCTAAGTGTGGAGGGAGGTGAAAAATGCCTAACTAAATGGTGTTCCCAGAAAGTGGTTAGGAGCACGTTTCAGGCAATTTGGAGTGGATTTGATTTGACTGTACTTTTGAGCATTTTGGTGGATTGGTAGGTGACGACGCACTAGCCTGGCCCCTTTCCCTGACCTTAACCAGTGTGAGATGTGTTGCCTAAGCCCAACCTTGAGCTTGCCTCCCCCTGTGTTGGTTAGGGTAAGGATAGAGGAGAGGTGAGGGTTAGTGTTTGGGTTGGTGTTTGGGTTGGTGGTTGGTTGTTAGGGTTAGGGTTAGGGTTAGGGTTAGGGTTAGGGTTAGGGTTAGGATTAGGGGGTTTTACCCAAAGTGAGGTTAGGGTTAGGGTTAGGGTTAGGGTTAGGGTTAGGGTTAGGGGTTAGGGTTAGGGTTAGGGTTAGGGTTAGGAATAGGGGTAAAAACCACGATCAGCTATTTGAGGATCAGCTATTCTTGAATAACTTGTGATAGGAAGGTCGTAGACACTTGAAACCAAGATACGTCCCCCCTATATCGACTACGGCCGTTCCAACGGTAGCACCCCCGAGTCTGTACGAGCTTCCGGTGCGGAGCTACGTCATTTTTTGGCCGGAAATTGTCTGTATCTCGGGAACGGTAGGTCGTAGAGAGCTGGGGACACTTCCTACGTGTTCAGCGTGGTAGAATTATGGCAGACGAATGCTGGTTCTGAGAGTGTACGAGGTTCGGTTCGGGAGATATTCGCCAAAGTTTGAATTGGTATTGATATGAATGGACAAGTGTTTTTGTTGAATAACTTTTGAAGGGAAGGTGCTAGAGACTTGCAACCCTCATTCGTCTAGCATATATGGACTATTGCCGTTCCAACGGTAGCAGCCACGAGTCTGTAGGACGTTCCTGTCCGGAGATACAAGTGTGTGCTATTCTCCATAGAGAATGAATGGAGTGAAAGTCAAGCGAAAATTGTCTAAGTGTGGAGGGAGGTGAAAAATGCCTAACTAAATGGTGTTCCCAGAAAGTGGTTAGGAGCACGTTTCAGGCAATTTGGAGTGGATTTGATTTGACTGTACTTTTGAGCATTTTGGTGGATTGGTAGGTGACGACGCACTAGCCTGGCCCCTTTCCCTGACCTTAACCAGTGTGAGATGTGTTGCCTAAGCCCAACCTTGAGCTTGCCTCCCCCTGTGTTGGTTAGGGTAAGGATAGAGGAGAGGTGAGGGTTAGTGTTTGGGTTGGTGTTTGGGTTGGTGGTTGGTTGTTAGGGTTAGGGTTAGGGTTAGGGTTAGGGTTAGGGTTAGGGTTAGGATTAGGGGGTTTTACCCAAAGTGAGGTTAGGGTTAGGGTTAGGGTTAGGGTTAGGAATAGGGGTAAAAACCACGATCAGCTATTTGAGGATCAGCTATTCTTGAATAACTTGTGATAGGAAGGTCGTAGACACTTGAAACCAAGATACGTCCCCCCTATATCGACTACGGCCGTTCCAACGGTAGCACCCCCGAGTCTGTACGAGCTTCCGGTGCGGAGCTACGTCATTTTTTGGCCGGAAATTGTCTGTATCTCGGGAACGGTAGGTCGTAGAGAGCTGGGGACACTTCCTACGTGTTCAGCGTGGTAGAATTATGGCAGACGAATGCTGGTTCTGAGAGTGTACGAGGTTCGGTTCGGGAGATATTCGCCAAAGTTTGAATTGGTATTGATATGAATGGACAAGTGTTTTTGTTGAATAACTTTTGAAGGGAAGGTGCTAGAGACTTGCAACCCTCATTCGTCTAGCATATATGGACTATTGCCGTTCCAACGGTAGCAGCCACGAGTCTGTAGGACGTTCCTGTCCGGAGATACAAGTGTGTGCTATTCTCCATAGAGAATGAATGGAGTGAAAGTCAAGCGAAAATTGTCTAAGTGTGGAGGGAGGTGAAAAATGCCTAACTAAATGGTGTTCCCAGAAAGTGGTTAGGAGCACGTTTCAGGCAATTTGGAGTGGATTTGATTTGACTGTACTTTTGAGCATTTTGGTGGATTGGTAGGTGACGACGCACTAGCCTGGCCCCTTTCCCTGACCTTAACCAGTGTGAGATGTGTTGCCTAAGCCCAACCTTGAGCTTGCCTCCCCCTGTGTTGGTTAGGGTAAGGATAGAGGAGAGGTGAGGGTTAGTGTTTGGGTTGGTGTTTGGGTTGGTGGTTGGTTGTTAGGGTTAGGGTTAGGGTTAGGGTTAGGGTTAGGGTTAGGGTTAGGATTAGGGGGTTTTACCCAAAGTGAGGTTAGGGTTAGGGTTAGGGTTAGGGTTAGGAATAGGGGTAAAAACCACGATCAGCTATTTGAGGATCAGCTATTCTTGAATAACTTGTGATAGGAAGGTCGTAGACACTTGAAACCAAGATACGTCCCCCCTATATCGACTACGGCCGTTCCAACGGTAGCACCCCCGAGTCTGTACGAGCTTCCGGTGCGGAGCTACGTCATTTTTTGGCCGGAAATTGTCTGTATCTCGGGAACGGTAGGTCGTAGAGAGCTGGGGACACTTCCTACGTGTTCAGCGTGGTAGAATTATGGCAGACGAATGCTGGTTCTGAGAGTGTACGAGGTTCGGTTCGGGAGATATTCGCCAAAGTTTGAATTGGTATTGATATGAATGGACAAGTGTTTTTGTTGAATAACTTTTGAAGGGAAGGTGCTAGAGACTTGCAACCCTCATTCGTCTAGCATATATGGACTATTGCCGTTCCAACGGTAGCAGCCACGAGTCTGTAGGACGTTCCTGTCCGGAGATACAAGTGTGTGCTATTCTCCATAGAGAATGAATGGAGTGAAAGTCAAGCGAAAATTGTCTAAGTGTGGAGGGAGGTGAAAAATGCCTAACTAAATGGTGTTCCCAGAAAGTGGTTAGGAGCACGTTTCAGGCAATTTGGAGTGGATTTGATTTGACTGTACTTTTGAGCATTTTGGTGGATTGGTAGGTGACGACGCACTAGCCTGGCCCCTTTCCCTGACCTTAACCAGTGTGAGATGTGTTGCCTAAGCCCAACCTTGAGCTTGCCTCCCCCTGTGTTGGTTAGGGTAAGGATAGAGGAGAGGTGAGGGTTAGTGTTTGGGTTGGTGTTTGGGTTGGTGGTTGGTTGTTAGGGTTAGGGTTAGGGTTAGGGTTAGGGTTAGGGTTAGGGTTAGGATTAGGGGGTTTTACCCAAAGTGAGGTTAGGGTTAGGGTTAGGGTTAGGGTTAGGAATAGGGGTAAAAACCACGATCAGCTATTTGAGGATCAGCTATTCTTGAATAACTTGTGATAGGAAGGTCGTAGACACTTGAAACCAAGATACGTCCCCCCTATATCGACTACGGCCGTTCCAACGGTAGCACCCCCGAGTCTGTACGAGCTTCCGGTGCGGAGCTACGTCATTTTTTGGCCGGAAATTGTCTGTATCTCGGGAACGGTAGGTCGTAGAGAGCTGGGGACACTTCCTACGTGTTCAGCGTGGTAGAATTATGGCAGACGAATGCTGGTTCTGAGAGTGTACGAGGTTCGGTTCGGGAGATATTCGCCAAAGTTTGAATTGGTATTGATATGAATGGACAAGTGTTTTTGTTGAATAACTTTTGAAGGGAAGGTGCTAGAGACTTGCAACCCTCATTCGTCTAGCATATATGGACTATTGCCGTTCCAACGGTAGCAGCCACGAGTCTGTAGGACGTTCCTGTCCGGAGATACAAGTGTGTGCTATTCTCCATAGAGAATGAATGGAGTGAAAGTCAAGCGAAAATTGTCTAAGTGTGGAGGGAGGTGAAAAATGCCTAACTAAATGGTGTTCCCAGAAAGTGGTTAGGAGCACGTTTCAGGCAATTTGGAGTGGATTTGATTTGACTGTACTTTTGAGCATTTTGGTGGATTGGTAGGTGACGACGCACTAGCCTGGCCCCTTTCCCTGACCTTAACCAGTGTGAGATGTGTTGCCTAAGCCCAACCTTGAGCTTGCCTCCCCCTGTGTTGGTTAGGGTAAGGATAGAGGAGAGGTGAGGGTTAGTGTTTGGGTTGGTGTTTGGGTTGGTGGTTGGTTGTTAGGGTTAGGGTTAGGGTTAGGGTTAGGGTTAGGGTTAGGGTTAGGATTAGGGGGTTTTACCCAAAGTGAGGTTAGGGTTAGGGTTAGGGTTAGGGTTAGGAATAGGGGTAAAAACCACGATCAGCTATTTGAGGATCAGCTATTCTTGAATAACTTGTGATAGGAAGGTCGTAGACACTTGAAACCAAGATACGTCCCCCCTATATCGACTACGGCCGTTCCAACGGTAGCACCCCCGAGTCTGTACGAGCTTCCGGTGCGGAGCTACGTCATTTTTTGGCCGGAAATTGTCTGTATCTCGGGAACGGTAGGTCGTAGAGAGCTGGGGACACTTCCTACGTGTTCAGCGTGGTAGAATTATGGCAGACGAATGCTGGTTCTGAGAGTGTACGAGGTTCGGTTCGGGAGATATTCGCCAAAGTTTGAATTGGTATTGATATGAATGGACAAGTGTTTTTGTTGAATAACTTTTGAAGGGAAGGTGCTAGAGACTTGCAACCCTCATTCGTCTAGCATATATGGACTATTGCCGTTCCAACGGTAGCAGCCACGAG